>NC_073693.1:54164363-54441714 GCF_029784155.1 Uranotaenia lowii
ATCGATAAGGGCACATTTTCGCAACACTTCCTGTTTAATGATTATTTTTGATGATAAGCGGAACCATTTCCATTTGAAATTAGCGCGGAAATCGGTAGAACTAGTAGAGATTTTAATGATTGAAAATACACATTTTAGGTAAAAATTACCTATTTTACTTATAGAAACAACGTTAAAACATTTAAATGATTAATGAAGTGTTGCAGTTTTCTTTTATATATTTTGTTTAATTAAAAGACATTAAATTCGATTTTTCAAATCATTTAAACCCCAAAAAAAATTAATGTAACTTATCTGTTAAATTTGGTAGAGCACTGAATTAGTATTTGAATAATAGAATTTTGCCATAACAATATAACTCCTTCAACTGGTTCCAAGTAACTGTATCCAAGTAACCAATCTTACAAGAAATTCGCTTTTGTCTTTTCGTTAAGTCATGAGTTTTAATCGAATTTAAATGCCTTTCAATAAAACAAAATATATAAAAGAAAACTGCAACATTTTATTAATCATTTAAATGTTTTAACGTTTTTTCTATAAGTAAAATAAGTAATTTTTACATAAAATGTGTATTTTCAATCATTATAATCTCTACTAGTTCCACCGATTTCCGCGCTAATTTCAAATGGAAATGGTTCCGCTTCTCATAAAAAATAATCACAAAAAAGAGGGTGTTGCGAAAATGTGCACTTATCGATGGACGAGCCTTCCAAAATTGCCAATAAAATACACTAAATGCTTTCTATAGAGCTTCAGCAACTTCTAAACGCATCATAATGTATGAGACAATTGTAGATCGTGGCTTGATACAACTTTGTTTCAAAGACAGCGAACCATTTTATCCAATCTACTACGTGTCAGGTTAAAAAAAACTGTTTTTTCAAGAGATTTTCTTTATTTTGACTGTAACTCCTGAAGGTGATGTGACAAGATTTTGACATATTCAACAAACTTATGTATTTTGATCAGATAAACAACTTTGTCGAAGACATCAAAGCCCTAATTCGAAAAACAAAAAAGTTAGCATTTTTATCTCGCTATTGGACCCCTCGGCAAAAATTTTGATACTGGAATATGCTCCTTGTAAAACTTAACAATGTTGCTGAAGACATCAAATATCTATCTCTTCATCCCTGGGCTCTAATAATTTCGTACAGCTAAATAGATTGATGTTCTGCACCACTGTGCAATGGGAAGACTCATGATATACTCCGTGGGCCACTGGGGCCGCAGACCTGGTTCCCACCTCGAACTGTTTAGTACACTATGCTTCAATAGTGGGAGGTCTATTCGCGCTAATGCGCTCCAAGGCAAAACTCATTAACGAGACCACTCTCCTGTTACGACTCGGAACCCGACCTCTTATCATAAAGACTTGGGGTTGACCACACAAACCTCTCCGCCTGAAGGTTTGAGGCCTGACCTCTCCTCTAACGACTCGAAGCCCGACCCCTTATCTTCAGGGTTCGAAGTTTGCCACCTTGCCCGTCGTGTGCCAGATCGAGAGCAGCTTATCCTAGACTCGCGCCTGTCACGGCACACGCGCGGGACTTAACGCAACGACTCGGATGATTCCCGACGAAGACGTCATCCTACTCCGACTCGAATAGCTCACCCGGCGTCGAGAGCCACTCTACCCGTGGGTATTCCCCGAACGAGGAATAACCCTTTCCCAACGATTTCTACTGCGGAGAAGGTCAAGTCTTATCCCCGCAGCTTCTGTCGTTGAGAACCGCTCTACTCGGATACTCCCCGAAGGTGGAGCATCCTACGCACGAACGCGGCGCACCCACGGCATCCGCTACGCAGAAGGTATTGTCTTATCTTTGTAACTTCAAACCGTGGGGTCGGACGCACTCTACTCGACAGCCCCCCGTCGATGGGGTCAGTCTACTCCGACCGTTGTCCGGTCTTCTTTATCCCCCTTGGTTGGCGACCCTAGGATTTTTGGCCCGCGGATTTTCCTGCCCGTTGTGTGCCAAATCGAGAGCAGCTTATCCTAGACACACCACACACCAGACACGGCACACATTCGGGACTTGGAACGCTACGACTCGGATGTTTCCCGACGGTGACGACATCCTACACCGACTCGAGAGGCTCTGGTTTGAATCATCTCACTCCCTTCAAACTGTTTGAAACAAATAAATAATCCTGGAAAGGTACCTTAGTACCCTACACATGATTCCTAATTTGCCGAGATACTCCGGCTGCCTTGAACCCACAATCCATTGTATATCAGTTTTCCGTTCGTTTGATGCCCTGTCCTCCCCTCCACTAAGCCCCCATAATAGAGTTAAGCTATTTGAAAAATCTAATGAATAAAAAGTTACACATTTTTCCATCTTACCTTTAAACCAACTGAACTTCTCTTGCATCTTATGTACTTTGACTTGATCATTATGAACTTCATGATATCAAAAAGTAACGAAAGCTATATGATACGATTCGGTTTAAAAAAAATTAGTATAGCAAAATGATGGCATCTTCATGTTACGTGAAATTCTACTCATTTTAAATTATAAACTAACACCACTGACTTGACATTTAATGGTATCCTTTATCTTTTATTTTATATCACTTTTAATTAAACAAAAGATTTGTTTAAAAAAATTTTAAAATTACAGAAACCAATAGTTATTCTTAATAAATAAAAATAATGAAAATATTAGATATATCTCACGCATAACTTTCTACTACCGCGTTTACAAACAAAATTTATCACAAAGAATCAACTTTTAAAGAAACAAAAATTATCAATATAAAACTTATCTTATCTTTTCACTTAACCCACAGTAACTGTAACTGAAATCTTCAACCGAACGAATAAAAAAATCGTTTAATTTAAGTTTAACTAAAGTAGCTCTTATCGATCAACCTGAAATAAAAAACAAACAACTTAATATATCACCGATTAACAATTGCGCAATGACGTCGTCTTGCTTTAAAGGACAATTTTAAAGAACCTTTGAACTTATAATGAAATCATTTTCAAAATAATTTTAAGCAAAGTAATTTAAGGTGGAAATTGAATTTTGCTATTGTTCGGTGCAGCCTGGCTGGTAAACGGTGGATAATGTGCAACACGAGACCCCATAGTGGTCATATCACCTCTTATTCACAACTCCTATCTCTACCTCCCCGCGGTGCCGGCTGGGGTGCGAGTAACCTAAGCGGAGATCGGGTACCCAACCCCGGTGGATGCTTTGGTCGCATGCAGACTGAGAAGGTGGCCGCACGCGTCTGTTCCCCAGGTCAGGGGCGGCGTGCAACAACAACCGAGCGTCTGTTCTCCAGGTCAGGGGCGGCTCAAACAGCGTCTGTCTTGCAGCAAGCGGCTGAATTTATGAAATGCGGCTCCCGCCAGCTAAGTCCAAGATGGCAGCCCCATCGCGGGATAGGGACTTTAGGCTAACAACCTACTGCTCCCGATTCATAACTTGTTACGGAATCCGAAAGAAATGACCGATCTGGAACTTTGGCGACGACTTTTAGCATGAAAACACGGACACGAATTGGAACTTGGAATGTTTTAACCCTTGCCCAACAAGGCAAACTGGAACAACTTGCTAGAGAGGCTAGCCGCCTCAAGCTTGAAATTCTGGGACTGAGCGAAGTCCGTTGGCCTAATACTGGAGAACACAAGACACAATCCGGGCAAGTCCTGCTTTACTCTGGCATACGAGGAGAACATGCTACTCGGGAACGAGGAGTTGGTTTCCTGTTAAGCCCGCAGGCCTACGCGGCCCTCATTAGATGGGAACCGATAAACGAAAGAATAATCGTAGCCAGATTTAGAACACGGGTTAGAAACCTTACAATGGTCCAGTGTTATGCGCCAACTGACGTTGCCGATTTGCAGGAGAAGGAGCAGTTTTACAGTCAACTGAACAGCGTGGTAGAGAGAATTCCGAAGGGTGACATTCAAATCCATTTGGGCGACTTCAACGCAAAGATTGGCTCCGACAATCAAGACCTTGAGCGCATCATGGGGCGCCATGGCCTAGGACAGATGAGCGAAAACGGAGAGCTGTTTGTAGAATTTTGTGGCAATAACAACATGGTGATCGGTGGATCGCTCTTCCCCCATCGACCAGCACATAAGGTCACTTGGGTATCCCGAGATGGCCGAACAGAAAATCAAATTGACCACATCTGCATCAGCCGAAAATGGAGAAGGAGCCTTCTTGATGTCCGCAACAAGCGAAGTGCAGACATTGCATCTGACCATCACCTCGTCCTTGGCGAGATACGACTGAGAGTTGCGCGTGTCCAACGGCGCGAGGAGAAAGTCGGGTGTCGATACGACGTCCGCCGGTTGGAGAATCCAGAGGTGAAAAGGGCATACGTTGAACAGCTAGAATCCCGAGCCTCGGAGCTGCCGACAGACGGAACAGTCGAAGAACAGTGGTGTGGAATCAAGAATGCCTTTATCATGACGAGCCATGGTACTCTCGGTAAAGTTTGTGGAAGAAGAACTGAATGGATGTCGGATGAAACTTGGAGGATGGTCGATGATCGGAGAAAGGCGAAAGTCGGAATTGAGCAGGCATGTACCGGGTCAGCCAAAGCAGCCGCCCGCTTACGATATGCGGAGCTGGAAAAGGCAGTTAAACGAGCTTGTAGACGAGACAAGAGAGCCTGGACAAACTCCCTAGCCGAAGAGGGAGAAAGAGCCGCTGCCAATGGAGATATCCGATTACTTTATGACATTTCTCGCCGCCTCAGTGGTGCAAGGACTAATGCAAGAATGCCGCTGAAAGACCGAGCAGGTCAGTTATTGACCGATCGAACAGATCAGCTCAAACGATGGACTGAGCACTTCGAACAACTCTTCCGAGTCACGAATAGCGATGGCCAACAGAACCCGCAGCTTGAAGCGCCAACAGTAATTCGCATAAATGGCGTCAACTCGGAAGCGCCCTCGCTGGCTGAAATAGAAGCGGCAATCAAAAACATGAAATCCAACAAAGCACCTGGGATCGATTGCATCCCTGCTGAAATGCTGAAAGCCGACCCTGCCCTGTCAGCACAAATGTTGCACCGTCTTTTCGCTGACATCTGGGATACTGCAACATTCCCGGCCGACTGGATGCAGGGTATCCTCGTAAAGGTCCCGAAGAAAGGAGACCTGACAGAGTGCGGTAACTGGCGAGGCATAACGTTGATCTGTACAACCCTCAAAGTACTCTGCAAAGTGATCCTGAACAGGATCCAGGAGAAGATCGACGCTACACTCCGACGGCAACAAGCTGGATTCCGATCCGGACGATCATGTGTGGACCACATCACAACGCTACGAATCATACTGGAACAAATCAACGAATTCCAGGACTCTCTTCTGCTGGTGTTCGTTGATTTTGAAAAAGCATTCGACCGACTTAATCATGAAAACATCTGGGCGGCTCTAAGGCGACGAGGGGTCCCAGAGAAACTAGTCCATCTCATCGAAGCACAATACGAGGCATTTTCGTGCAAGGTCTTGCACGATGGTGTCTTGTCCGAACCAATCCCGGTAACTGCTGGAGTGAGACAAGGATGTATCTTATCACCGCTACTTTTCCTCATCGTAATGGATGAGATTCTGACTGGATCGATCGACTGTGCACCGAACCGAGGATTGCCGTGGAATCCTTTAACAATGGAGCAACTGAACGACCTTGACCTGGCTGACGATATTGTTTTGCTCGCCCAAACACAACCGGACATGCAGAGCAAACTCGACGACCTCACCGAAAGTTCCAAGGCAGCAGGTCTCAAGGTCAATGTCGGAAAGACCAAGTCGATGGGGATCAACACAGGAAATCCCTCCAGTTTCATGGTAGCTGGGCAACAAGTTGAGAAAGTGGAGTGCTTCCAGTATCTTGGTAGCCAGATAACGCCTGATGGTGGTACCAGGAAAGACATCGAAACCCGGATCAGAAAGGCCCGATTTGCGTTTGCGAGTCTCCGAAACATCTGGCGGTCACGCCAGATCTCTCTACGAACAAAAATCCGAATCTTCAACTCAAACGTCAAATCCGTATTGCTGTACGGGTGCGAAACTTGGTGCACATATGCGGTAACGACGCGAAAACTGCAAGTATTTGTGAACCGCTGCCTGCGGAATATCATCCGCGCTTGGTGGCCTT
This sequence comes from Uranotaenia lowii, assembly GCF_029784155.1. Lineage (NCBI taxonomy): Eukaryota > Metazoa > Arthropoda > Insecta > Diptera > Culicidae > Uranotaenia > Uranotaenia lowii. Next base: position 54,170,495 of record NC_073693.1, read on the forward strand.
GTAACGGTTCTCGAATTTTGCTGATCGTCCGATTGATCAACTGCCTTCACTTAGCGCCAAACGAGCCGAGACAATCGTACTCGTATGTGAAGCAGCAATTTCCGTTCGTGCCCGGCTAGACTCCTCAAGGCGAGTCCTTAAAAAATAATCAACCCGAACCAATCGCTATCCAAGACCCAATTACTCCCGAATTAACGGAAAAAATATTCCAACGGGACCAACCAAAAACGCGTCGCAAAACTAGCAATAATTTTCCTTTCTCTCTTCGATCGACAAACAGCTGAAAATTAGAAGTTACAAAATTTATTTTCCTGCTTCCTAGGCCTTAACATTTTCTTTGGGATCCCACCTATCGAATTCGAACTGTATTACCGGCGCACCGGCGAATATTTTTAGATTTAGCCAAGTGTACAAAAATACTTCAGATGTGGTGCTTCTCTATCGACCGCAGCTATTTATAGACACAATACAGAAAGATCTGACCTTAATTGAGCAGCAAGATATCTCCTGGTGACTGCTACGCTGGATGCTGTCAGTTCTCTCCGAGGGTGAAGGTGTGTCTCGGCTAACTGCGATGTCTGGTTGACTGTGCTTCGCCAACAGTTTGCACCACGGGATTCGGGCTCCTGAAGATCACGAGGCAATTGACGACCTGATGACCGTAAGTGGACAGACGGGTCCACCTGGGCCCGTGAATGCGCGGGAGGTTGATCACTGACCCTAGGGTAACGGGACCAATCCCTGGAGAGTGGCAATCTGGCTGACCGTCACTTCCTGCACCCACCAGTAGCACCTTCGCTTGAAGGATATTCCTTATTGGATGAAAACCGATGGATCTTCACCCTGCTGGATGTTCTGGGTTCGATTCCAGCACCTGACCGATTTCCTAACCGCAACAAATCTCGCCAGGTCGTCGACGAGGACAACCGGTTTCGGTTCCTGCCAGTGGAGTTTGGACGCAGATCGCCCGAACCGAATAAATGGAGTGACGTTGATGTCGTGGCTTTTGTCACTCAACCGTATTTTTTTCTCGACTAGTTTCTGTAATTTGTGAATTTCAATATTGATCACATATCACAGTTTGGAGTCGCACAAATTACTTTTGGCTAATCTTACACTTGACTAACGTGTCAACTGCCTGCCGAACAAATCGAGAAAGCCAAATTATTGGCAAATGAAGGTTCTTGACCCCCGGAAAGTCTAATTTTAACCGTAGCCCACTAATACATGAAATGTATAAATACATTAAAAGTATTATCCGATCCATCATCATCGGAGTTGACCATAATTTCCGTTAACCCGGTGAACTGGATGATTGGACGGCGATCAGTTACTGAATTGTGGTTCTAACTCCCACCACTAGGGGCGCAAATACTAACTACGACGGAACTGAAATTTCTGCTTATAAATTGAGCAACTATGTCTCGACTTGAATGTTCCAAGGAGAAAGTTTGCCAACCAAACGTAGAGAAAGCTCTAATGTTTGCCGTAAAGAAATTTACAACAAACCTTAAAACATTCTATCATTTTGTAACAATGTTACATTACACCCCTACTAACGCAAAAAAAAAATAAGACGTAGGAATATTTTTTTTCTAAATATTTACATGTCATAAAATTTAAAATAAAAACCTTTAACGACTTACATTTAAGCACAGCTCCATTAGAATTAAGGCCAAATAATATCTTTTTCGATACTTTTTGATTCGTTTAACTTGGCCAATCGTTTCGATTGCTCACGGAACAACAAACACATTTGTATATCGATCTGTAAATCGACATTTCTATTTTTAGAATTTTACTATTTTTCCTTTTTCTTTCTTCTCCGTTACTTTTTTTTTTCTTCCTCTGTTTCCCATAAACAACTAACCCAGCGTACCACATCCATCTTTCATTTCTTGTACCACTTTTCATTTACACTATTTAATTTGGTTCAACGACCAAAACTTCTTGGCACTCCAAGAACAACAACCCACCCACTGCTTTAAAAGCAAATCCAGATCACAATCCGGCGAACGCAACGAAAAATACTGAAGCTTTGCTTCCTTGCCTAGTTACTACTTGGCTACAAAAAAAACCCGTGAGGTTCTACCTCCGCGAACCGGTCCAAACTGAAACTAATACAGTTTCTCGTTCAGATCACCACCCGAACAAAGTGCTACTATTTCCATAAACTACTCCTCCAATTTCTCATCCTTCTATATCAAAAAGTGGTACAACCCTTGGTACGCTCCTATACCTATCAAACCGTTCTCACATCTATTGCTTCACCGCGACCTAGGCCAAATTCCCGGGTCAAAACAAACGACACAATTTCTATGGATTTGATCGCCGGTTTGCCTTGAAATCTGCCTGGTCGAATACTACATCTACTATCACTACTACTCCGCAACGCGAACCACTTCTCGAAACAGACTCAACGGCACCGACATCATCAGTCTCGTCGTGGTTTTGTCTCGAGAAGTGTTCGGTTGAATACTTAGTTAAAATCAAATTTCAAATATTTAAGTTTGAGCATTAAAAATTGTGAAAATTTGTGCCAATTTTTCACTTTCGCAGTTGCTGATCAAACGAACAACCGAAGTTTAAATAACAGGTCATGAGATAGACCAGTTATTGTAAAATTATGTTGGGCACAAGTGTGTTCTCTATTTTATTTTCAGAGTTCTGGGCTATTGCTATTGAATCTACGTTGTGTATGTCTACGAGGATGGCTTGGGCTATTTCAAGTTCAAGGTCGAAGATGGAACAGCTGATGATCTTGATGATAATGTTATTATTCCTGATGTGGAATTATTCCTGATATGGAATCGGGTCATTGACCTGATGATTTCGATCAGCTGTTCGATGGTTGGTAAGGATTTTTTTTATTTGTTTCATATTTCTACCATTCTTTCCAAATTTAGATTCGCTATTGGTGCTTTCAAACCAATCTTTCTAAATCCTAATTCTTTATTGGTGCTTTCAAACCAATCAAATTTTGTTCTGGTCTTACATTCAAATGTTGGTGCTTTCAAACCAACCAACTAATCAATCATAATTGACTATTTCGTATTTATTCAAAATCTTAATTTCATAAACTTCCTCAGATACGCGATTTGTGTTGGTGCTTTCAAACCAACCATTCGATTAAACGCTAATTTTAAACTAAAATTATCCAGAAAAACCGTTGGTGCTTTCAAACCAACCAATCAATTAAGACACTAATTGTAACTATAATTATTTAAAATAAATGTCGGTGCTTTCAAACCAACCAATCAATCATCGCTTGATGACCGACCAAATATTATTTTTACTTCTTCATATTTCGTTCCCAAATGTTTTTTTTTGTTTGTGGTTTTGTACATAGCTGTTAAATTTTAGAAAATAATGTTGATGCTTTCAAATCAACCCTTCAATCATAGCTTGATGATTGGAAACCTATTCATTTGATTTCTTTTGTAAGTGCTTCTAGAGTGTTCAGAATACTTGTTGGTGCTTTCAAACCAACCCTTCAATCCTCCTTTGATGATTGGAACATAGTACAATTCAAAGTTTAGATTTGGATCCCAAATAGTGTTTTTTTTTGTTTGTTCTTGTGTTATTACATAGCTATTAAAAATATTTCATTTTTAAAACAGACTGTTGGTGCTTTTAAATCAACCCTTCAATCATCCTTCGATGATTGGAACCTAGTTCATAAAATTAAAAATTCAGATTTTTATACCAACTGGTGTTTTTTTGTTCTTGTGTTGTATTTCATAGCTTTTAAAATACAAAAATGTTTTTATTATGTTCTGGCAAATTACTACGACTTTTTCCATCACAAATTCAACATTAAGGGTGAAATTTTCGTACTTTTTTCCATGCTAAGATATGATCCTTTTCTGTTCAATTTGGTCAACGTTTACTGCCTCTTGCAAACTCGCACTTCCTTCACTTTTGTTACTGTTCCTTCTCAATAGATTCTTAATCTATTTCTCCGGATTCAACATTAAACAGAGAGGCCTTGAACCATATCTCGCATAAAAATTTCCTAAAATTTCCCACATCCACGGTAGGACTTTTCCCATTCACCGTATACAATTTATTTCCGCTGTAAATCAGCTGATCTAAATACTCCCAAATGCTTTCCATTCAAATCTTCTAGTTCGTAACAATTTGAACCCCTCTTTGCTATTATTTTGGCTGGTGAATATGTTTCCGCCAATTTAGCATTAAAATTCTTTGCTTTGTTCGACAAAAAGTAATTTTTCTTCATAATGATTTCTCCAACCTTGAATTGTGGCAGTTTCGCTTTAGATCTTAAGTTGTAATATTTTCCGTATCGTTCGTATGCTTGTTTTAAATTGTTTCTTACTTGTTCAAATATTTTTTTCATATCATTGTTTAACTCTTCTGGTTTAATCTCGGTAATTTCACCTCTCTCGCGGATTCTTCCGTATTCTTCGCCTGAACTAATATAGTTTCTTCCATAATTAATAAAGTACGGAGTAAAATCTGTTGAATCATGTACTGCTGTTCTGATTGCCATTCCTATTTTGCTTATGTTCTCATCCCAGCATTTTTGATTTGAACCCTTCAGATACGCACGAATAGCTGCTACTATAACTCTGTTTACTCGCTCAGTTGGATTGTTAGCTGGATGATACGCGGCATTTTTCCAATGAGTAACTTTATACTTCTCTAGTAACGAGGCAAATAACGCGGATTTGAACTGTGGACCGTTGTCCGAAATGAGTATTTCCGGGACTCCGAAAAGCAAAAAGATCATGCTTTCAACAAACTTTACGACTGCTGTTGTTTTGGCATCTCGCATCGGTTGAATGATTACGAATTTGGAGAAGTGATCGGTAATAACCAGTAGAACTGTATTACCCTCTCGAGATCGCGGAAAAGGCCCTACAAAATCCATCGAAATAACCTGCCATGGCATTGTGGCAAGTTTCTGCTGACCTATAGACGGAGTTCTAGCAGTGTTTGGATATTTCGCGCTTTTACAAGTATCACACCCGTTACAATAACGTTTAACGTCCACGCTCATTTTTGGCCAATAATATTGCTCCTGGATTTTCTTTAACGTTTTATTCGCGCCGAAATGAGCCACGCCGTGCTCTGCTTCGATAATCTTCAACTGGTCGGATTTTGGAGGAATGAGCTTCCAAGAAAAACGCGAATCTCTAAGCTTACTATCGTTGACGTATTTGTAAACATTTTCACCCACGACTTTAAAATCCTGATACTTGATCTGATCGGCCTCAATATGCTTCTTCAAGTCTTCTAACTGCAGGTCGATCGTAAACACGTCTACCGGTTTTTCAAGCCTCGATAATGCATCTGCGACTATGTTTAATTTTCCTTTTCTGTATTCTAGGATCATATTATGTTGTTGGAGTTTCAACGCCCACCGCGCGAGCCTAGCTGAATTTCCCTCCACGCTCACCTGGTGCAACCAGCGTAATGATTGGGCATCGGTGACTACTTTGAACTCGGTTCCCTCAACGTAGTGTCGAAACTTTTCGATCGCTAAAATAACCGCCAAGCATTCTCGTTCGGTCGCTGAATATTTCTTCTGGGTTGCTGAAAATTTCTTCGAAAAGAAAGCTAACGGACGACGGATACCTTCTTGATATTGGACAAGCACTGCCCCTGCTGCAACCGCGGACGCGTCGGATTCTATGACGAACTGGAGATCAAAATCAGGGTTTGCTAAAACCGGAGGTGTGGTGAGTACTGCTTTAATTTTATTGAACGATTCTTCAGCTGCTTTTGTCCAGATAAGTTTGGATTTAGACTTTTTTAGTAAATCAGTTATTGGGGCTAAAATTGTGCTATAACTCGGTATAAATTGCTTATAGAATCCTACCATTCCCATCAGCCGTCTCACCTCTTTTAGAGTAGTCGGAGCTGGGTAGCTTAGAATCGGTTCTAGCTTTGAGCTGTCTATTGATACGCCTTCTTCTGACAATACGTATCCCAGGTACGATACCTTTTTCTGGCAAAAACGCGATTTCTCGATACTTATTGATAAGTTAGCCGACTTGAGCCTAACAGCGATTTTCGAGAGCAATTCGATGTGCTCATCAAAAGATCGTGATGTGACAACAATGTCATCTAAGTATACGAATACTTGCGGTTCTAAATCGTAGCCCAGCGCAATGTTCATCACTTTCGTCTGACTTATGGGTGCTCCACATAATCCGAAAGGTGTGACCTTAAATCGATACAGGTGTTTACCGGCGCGAAACGAAGTGTAATCCCGACTTTCAAGAGCTAAAGGAATTTGCCAATACGCTTTGGACAAATCGATAATGGAAAAATACGTCGCTTTTTCAATCCTACCTAGTATCAATTGCATGTCTGGGAACGGATATGCTTCTTTTTTCGTGACCTCATTTATTCGTCTACAATCTAGACACAATCTCCACTCTCCTGACGATTTCTTAACCGGCAGTAACGGATTACACCAATCCGAAGTTGATTCCTCAATCACGTCGAGCTCTACCATTCTCTGAATTTCTCTTTCCATTTCTTTTTGAATCGCGGGTGACCATCGATATCTAGGAGGTTTTTTTGGGATCTGACCCTCTAAAATTTCAATTTTATGTTGCCATAAGTGAGTCCTACCTAGCTTACCATCTCCTTTGAGCATAGTAACAACTTTAAATAGTTTCGATTTTTGTTCTTCCGAGAGTTTATGTTCCGTTTCGATCTGTTTTACGTCGTATTCCTTAGGCACTTCTATCGACGGTAGTTCCAGACTTAGATCATCTTCGAATTCAGTTTTTAAAATTTTTCCGGACTCTGGTTCTAAAATCAAGTTAATTTCTACCGATTCTTCGCTAAAGTAACTTTCAACCATGTTCAACGAAATTGTGTCGATCTGACAAACTTCTAACTTTTTTAGATTTCCTTTTTCTTCGATCGCGGGTGAGATATTGAACGCTGACCAGAAATCGTTACACAAGATTAGTTTCTTGGCAATATTTGGTACAAAAAGAGTAGGAATTACTTTTGTCTGATTTTGAAATGTGAATGGAATATACACGCAATGTAGGCAATCATGTGCCGTACCATCGGCTGTTTTAATTTTTACCTTAGTTGCTGTTGTTTTGAAGTTGTGCTTTTCTAGAATATTTTTGTCGCTCAAAATACTGACAGCTGCTCCCGAATCAAGCAGACCTTCTACGGTTGAGTTAAAAATTTGTACTTCCAAATGTGGACACTTATTTTCTTTCGTGTTTATATTCATAATTTTATTAAATTTTTCGAATACAGGAGTTTCAATCTTGTCTGAAGGGTTACTCCTCAATTCCCTTCGGCTTGGTAGTTTTTTTGGTTCCTATTCGCTTGAGAGTAATGACGTTCTGGGCACGTTGAAACAACTACGTCTGGTCTTCCACACGTGTGGCAAAATATTCTTTTTGATTTTGTACACTGTCTCCAGAAATGACCGAATTGGCGACAGTTCCAACAAAAAATACTGTTGCGCCCGTCCTCTACTGGAGCTTCATTTGGATTTCTAAATCTTTCGTTCGTTTCTCGCGAAATAGCATTTAATTCATCCGGCAATTGAACATTCGTATGTTGCGTTCCATAATCATGTTCTTGATGTTGAATATCGTCTACACTGTTTATTCCATATCCCCTATTTCTCATGGTAAATGAACGATAAACTGAGCGATCTAGTTCATAGCATAAGCTGCATAACGATTCTATGGTCAATTGTGACATGTTAATGAAAGCTAAATGAGGTCTATACCAATCTTTCATGTTTTCCACTAAAATACCTAACATTTCGCGATCGTCCAATCCTTTAGACATCTGTTGATTCAACCGTTCGATTTCTCCTACAAATGCGATAAATGTTTCGTTTTGAAGTTGCCTTCGATCGCGGATTTGTCTATCTAGCACTTTATCCTTGTTTGGGACTTCGAATCTCAATCGGAGATGATATTTTAAGACTGACCATGAAGTGAATTTATTATTGAACGTATAGTACCAAATTTCTGCCACTGAGTCTTGTTTAAATAAAAAGTTAGCTTTGCTCAACAATTCCACATCTGACACCTGATTATTACGCGCGAGAACTTCGACTCTCTTGACGAATTCTTCCACAGATATTCCTCTGGGATCACCGCTAAACTTGATATTCTCGAGTTATTTCTCGCATCCAACCCACTTTCACCTAGCCTTGTAAACCCTAGATTATCGGTAGATCTTCTTTGATACGACCCGGTTTCTCTGAAGACATTTCTTTGAAAATCACTACCCTGAACTCGATCGCGTTCCTGTTCGTTCAGTTCTGAGGTGAAATTTTGCCTATCTAGTTGTGAAACATTTTCAAATCTAACGTTACTCTGCATGCCACTACTGGGGTGAAATCTACCTTGCGGCGGAGGCCCAGTCACGTCAGCATTATTTTGAACATTCGTATGTGACACATTTTGCTGTTGCATACTGATATCGGGGTGAAATCCACCTTGCGGAGGAGGCCCGGTATTATGCGGAAAATTATTCGAACGTAAATTTTCGGGTTCGTTACTTTTAGCGTATCTTTCCTGAAACATTGCCATGTTGTTCATCAACCGTCTCATCATTCCCTCCATTTGAGTTGAAAGCACATCTTCAACGATCCTACTAACTTCTGCTCTGAATCTATCATTCGAATTTATGGTTGGCGTTTCTGGACTAAAACGTAGATTTTCATTTCCGGTTCGATTGACTGGAGTCGAAACGTTCTGATTTGGATTCGGACCTGTTGCTGATGTTGCAATTGGTTCTGTTACCTGTCGTTCTTTTTCCCGTTGATTATTTAACTCGGATTGTTGTTGATTCGGTACTAAATTCCTAACCGTCGTATTTTCCGACATCGCGTTTATCTCAGACGACCTAGCCACGTGTGGAGGAGGTGGAAATTCGTATTCCGGCACTCTCATAGATCGCATGTTTCTAAGCCCTATCGGTGTCGAAGCCGGTGCCTTCGATCGATCAGCTGGGTCCGCGAAAAATCCAAAAATAAATTCGATTTCTTCTAACAAACTTCCTTTCTCTTTCGTTTGCAATGTATCTACCGCGTTCGACCGGAGAACTCTTGATCTCACGTGTCTCAGCCGAGTTAACAAGGACTGTTTTGGACCTTGCAACTCCAAATCTTGCCTAATAGTGATTAACTTCATTTGGATCGTGGTTAACTCTTCTAGAATCGTTTTTGTCGAAAAAAGCATTTTGGGGGATTGTATTTCTTGCATCTGAATACCTCTAAACATTTCACGTTTTTCTTCAATAGGATAGCCAGAACAATTAAAATTTCTTAATTCCAATTCATAGTCCAGTTCATCTGGGAGTAAGTCTATGGGATTTAAATAAGATCCTAGACCAACTTGATTTGTAGCATAAGCCATTTTGAACAGTAAAAATTCAACTTGGTAATTCTATTTCCAATTCTAATTCCAACCAATTTTTCTCCCAATTGCCAACAAAATAAAATAGCCTCTGAAAAATAAACACACCAAATTCAATTAAAAAAAAATAATCCTAAATTAAAAGAAAAAAAACCTTAATAAAAATAATCAAAAATAATTCAAATCAAAATAAAAACTTATGCAAATAAACCTACCTAATAAAAAAATTTAAAAAAAAAACCAATGAAACTAATAAAAACTATAAGTAATTGAGAAGAAAGAAAAAGAAGTCAAAATTCGGAGCATAAAACAAAAATTCAAAATTCCACCAAAAACTAATTATATGTACAAAAATTATTCAAATTCCACTCTGTTGGGCGCCAATGTAACGGTTCTCGAATTTTGCTGATCGTCCGATTGATCAACTGCCTTCACTTAGCGCCAAACGAGCCGAGACAATCGTACTCGTATGTGAAGCAGCAATTTCCGTTCGTGCCCGGCTAGACTCCTCAAGGCGAGTCCTTAAAAAATAATCAACCCGAACCAATCGCTATCCAAGACCCAATTACTCCCGAATTAACGGAAAAAATATTCCAACGGGACCAACCAAAAACGCGTCGCAAAACTAGCAATAATTTTCCTTTCTCTCTTCGATCGACAAACAGCTGAAAATTAGAAGTTACAAAATTTATTTTCCTGCTTCCTAGGCCTTAACATTTTCTTTGGGATCCCACCTATCGAATTCGAACTGTATTACCGGCGCACCGGCGAATATTTTTAGATTTAGCCAAGTGTACAAAAATACTTCAGATGTGGTGCTTCTCTATCGACCGCAGCTATTTATAGACACAATACAGAAAGATCTGACCTTAATTGAGCAGCAAGATATCTCCTGGTGACTGCTACGCTGGATGCTGTCAGTTCTCTCCGAGGGTGAAGGTGTGTCTCGGCTAACTGCGATGTCTGGTTGACTGTGCTTCGCCAACAGTTTGCACCACGGGATTCGGGCTCCTGAAGATCACGAGGCAATTGACGACCTGATGACCGTAAGTGGACAGACGGGTCCACCTGGGCCCGTGAATGCGCGGGAGGTTGATCACTGACCCTAGGGTAACGGGACCAATCCCTGGAGAGTGGCAATCTGGCTGACCGTCACTTCCTGCACCCACCAGTAGCACCTTCGCTTGAAGGATATTCCTTATTGGATGAAAACCGATGGATCTTCACCCTGCTGGATGTTCTGGGTTCGATTCCAGCACCTGACCGATTTCCTAACCGCAACAAATCTCGCCAGGTCGTCGACGAGGACAACCGGTTTCGGTTCCTGCCAGTGGAGTTTGGACGCAGATCGCCCGAACCGAATAAATGGAGTGACGTTGATGTCGTGGCTTTTGTCACTCAACCGTATTTTTTTCTCGACTAGTTTCTGTAATTTGTGAATTTCAATATTGATCACATATCACAGTTTGGAGTCGCACAAATTACTTTTGGCTAATCTTACACTTGACTAACGTGTCAACTGCCTGCCGAACAAATCGAGAAAGCCAAATTATTGGCAAATGAAGGTTCTTGACCCCCGGAAAGTCTAATTTTAACCGTAGCCCACTAATACATGAAATGTATAAATACATTAAAAGTATTATCCGATCCATCATCATCGGAGTTGACCATAATTTCCGTTAACCCGGTGAACTGGATGATTGGACGGCGATCAGTTACTGAATTGTGGTTCTAACTCCCACCACTAGGGGCGCAAATACTAACTACGACGGAACTGAAATTTCTGCTTATAAATTGAGCAACTATGTCTCGACTTGAATGTTCCAAGGAGAAAGTTTGCCAACCAAACGTAGAGAAAGCTCTAATGTTTGCCGTAAAGAAATTTACAACAAACCTTAAAACATTCTATCATTTTGTAACAATGTTACAGCCTGGCAACTGGATCTCGAATGAGGAACTACATCGCCGGTGTCATCAAAGGGCGCTAGAAATCGAGATTCGGGAACGTAAGTGGAGATGGATTGGGCACACGCTGCGAAAAGATGAAAACGAGATTTGCAGAGAGGCGCTTGACTGGAATCCAGAAGGTCATCGAAGAAGAGGCAGGCCCAGAAACTCGTGGCGGCGAAGCCTAGCCGCTGAAATCCGAACTGTCGACGAGAATCTTGACTGGGGCCAGGTGAAGACGCTGGCTCCGGATCGTCAACAGTGGAGGTCTTTTACCACGGCCCTATGCACCGGTGGATCGGCGCGGGATCATTAAGTAAGTAAGTCGGTGCAGCCGCAAAAAAAAAAAATGAGCTGTCTTACTTCGTTAAAGAATTTAAATTAAAAATTTTATCAAAATAAATTGGAACGGACTCACCAAAGCAGGATAACAGTATATTGTTGGATAATAAATAAATTGTAACTTTCTTTACTTCTTCTTTACTCAACTGAAAAATTTTAAATTTTGCCATTGGTTATGTTTGAATATTTTCAGAAATAATTATCAGAGTTTTTTTTCGTTCTAGACCCTCCGATTGATTTTTTTTTGCGTAAAAAGTACGTTGAATGGGAGAAATTTTCCTCCATAATGTGGCGATCTTTAAAAGATGCAAAAAAAGACACCGTGTTACCATACATATGTATATACACGCTATCTTGAAACATTCAGGGATAGTCTATCAGCAATCAAATTAAACAAATCTGTTGGTAACCTCAATCCGAACATCATAAACCGGCCATAAAATGCAATTTTGCTCACTTTTGGCTTGAAAGAAAATTTGCAGAACTAGGAGAGTGAGAGAACCCGAGTAAATTGAACGGATAAAAAGTCATAAGCGGGATGCCTCGTCCGCACACCTTAAGCTTTTTAATGGTCTTTGTGCTTTGATTTGTTTAATTTTTAGTCTACTCCTGGCGGCATGGAGTCACGTCACGTTGAGGCGAGAATCGGCACGCAGTGTCCAACAGTTGGAATCATATAGGCGGTTAGCTTGTGGATTGGTCATACAGATGGACGGAAGCCTGATTGTGTGATCGAATTGTCTGGAGGGGCTTTTAAGAAATTATTTTTTCCCCAGTTTTTTTTACTCATCTCCGTTTTACGTCGATTTCTTTTAAAGAAGAGCATTATGGAAGCTGGCTTTGCACTCGGTAAATAAAGAAAAAAATGATGTGTCATCTTCTTTAAAGATCAGAATGGACTTTAAGAACGTTGCCTTTGATCCAACTGTTAATAAGTTTGATTACTGTTAATTAGTTTGATTTAAAGCTATCTGAAATCATTTAAATTTAACTCCGATTGGCGGAGTGTAAATTTTGTTTTGAGTGGAAATTTAACTTCTAGACGAATTGTATCAAACTCATGTCTTTGGCAGTGTGAGTCACGAAATTTTCCTAAAGTATATAATTGAAAAAACGATGGAAACATTAGGCAAGTGTTTTACACCAGTGACAAATAAAAATAATCGTTGTTATTTTCCGGAAATACAGTGGAACCTGTATTAGCGAGAACTGGATAAGCGAGAAACCCCTATAAGTGAGAGAACTCTTCAGGTCCCGTGATTTTGTAATAATTAAACCTCTATAAACGAGAGTTTTTATTTCTGACTATATTGAGGAAATCTTAGAAATGAACAATTCCTGACTGAAGTTTTGGTATCGAAGTAATTTATGACACACAACTGATAACATGATATCAAGAGAAACTGAGATCGTGGTTCCATAACATTGTCTCTTTTACACCCCTTATAAGCGGCGAGAACAACAACCTTGGCATGCGATTTACAAAGGGTAAAAACCCTCAATTATTTGTTTCTTGAAAATAAATTAGAATTTACATAGGATACATAGAATAAATTTACATAGGTTTATTTTAAGGCGATTTTTTTATCATAATCAAAGAAGACTATTGCATTCGTTTGAGTCTAAATTTGACTTAGTTAGGGTTTGTGGCATTATTATGCTCTTGCATGCTTCGTTCAGTCAAAATATTTTGAATTACTTCCTGAGAAGGTATTTTGACTTGATTTAAGAAAACTGTTGGTCTTGTAAGATTGATAAAAAAATATTGAAAAAAATATGTGTACAATATAACGGAGTTCTGCCATATCATTGGATACAATGCTACGTGATACTTATTTTAAAGTTCTTTCAATTTCCGGAAGTATTGACAATAGTTAGTTTCAAATTGATACTTTCAATTATTAATGATTCATTACTAACAGTCGAATTTGCTGATGCCACTGATTCGGAAACTTCCAGAGAAAAAAAAACAAACAAAAAAAATTTCAGTTTCGCTGACCTTTCCCGGGTGCTGCCACGCCGCCGAATTTATGCCAAAAAGAGAAACTAATTGATGCTAATATTGAGCATCAATATTGGTGCTTCGAAAAGATGCCATCAGAGGCAGGAGAAGCAGCAGCGGGCTCCACATCTGGTCAATTTGCACTTTAATGACTGGCCACCCTCTACTAAAAATTGACCCTGACAGAGAGCACGATCTTACCTCCGCTGAGACTGGACTGATAAACATTTAACCCTGAATCAGGAGTTGGTAGGTACGATTTTTCCCTATCAAATCACGCTGCGTGTGTGTCGAATGCGTGCGTGCGTGATTCAATTGGCCACGCGATTTCGATCGAGGAGATTCGAGAAAAATGCTGCGGTACAGGTTTTTCGATATTTTCAAGAATGTGGTCGTTGTTGGCATAATTTAGTGTATGCCCTTTAGGGGAAGTGAGAGAAAAATGTTAGGAAGCTTGATAGTGCGTACTTTTGAGGAACAAATAAAGATTTTTTTTTCATGTCTAGAAAAATAATGATTAGATTTAAGAAAATACTGTACATGGTATTAAAAAGTAGCTATGAATTTGTACTAGATGTCAAGAAAATTTTACAAATAATTCTTAAAGTTCAGTCATTTTGTCTGTGGTTGAAGGGCTACAGTTTCTTCCAACGACGACCAATGTCAACTGTAAGAATATGCTAAACTAAATGAAGAGGATCGATTTCACTTTGTGTTCTAAGAGAGGAACTAGTTCTTAGTCAATGTGTTTAGGCTATGTGCAGATATATCATCTCGGCCTGAAGACCAAGATAAGACAGCTGGCTGTGTGGTTTTGTGATGCCCTTCATACGTTAAGTAGGTTCCGTGAAATGGGGTTAATTGGAACAATTTCTGGACTATTTCCGTAATATTTCTGTCAGATTTAGCTCTTTTAGCACCCGATTTGTTTGGTGTATTTTATTGACCCGAATTCAAATTTATTGAAAGAAAAAATATTAAGGTGAAAGGGTTTTTTACTTTCAAAAGGCACTTTTCCACAATTGGAAAAAGGTTAGCTGAGGAAAAGCAATTGACCCTGGCTCTGACCTTTTATCCCGTATTGAACATGTACAAAATACAATATTTTTACATCCAGCTACTGTGAATGAGGTAAGGGTAGTCATTCTATCCCTTAAAAATAAGAAGGGCTGTGGACCTCATAATTTCCCAGTAAGTGTCTTGAAAAATTACAATGACAAATTCTCTATCATAGTTAAGGAATATTTTAATCACATTTTAAAGACTGGAATTTATCCTGAATGCCTCAAAATCACAAAAGTTATTCCTGTTTTTAAGGCTGGCGATTCCCATGATGTAAACAACTACCGTCCAATATCTACGTTAAGTGTTTTTAGTAAAGTGTTTGAAAAACTTCTTGTGACCAGAATTTTAAATTTCCTGAACCAGCATGACATACTTTATAAGCTGCAATATGGTTTCAGATCCGCCTCGAGCACACTAATTTCCATCTCAGAACTTGTCGAATCCATTATATCTAAAATTGATTCTAAAAATATTGTGGGAGCATTGTTTTTGGACCTTGAAAAAGCCTTCGATACATTGAATCACGAAATATTACTATCCAAACTAGACAAATATGGAATAAGAGGAACAGCCAATAATATCCTTCGCAGTTATTTAGAGGGGCGGAAGCCATTTGTAGTGATTGAAAATACCAAAAGCGTGTTAAGTAATATTGATATTGGTGTACCACAAGGTAGCAATATAGGTCCGTTACTTTTTTTGTTGTAAAGCATGGATCACTACAAATCTGGACGCATTAAAACGGGTCTATCTCGGAGCTATGTAAACGAAATAAAAATGTTTTGTACTTGAAATGTAGGGTTTTAATTGCACTTTAAAGGAAAAATAATAAAAAAATTATTCCGATGTTGTTTTGATGAATTTTCGAACTTTGCGTTGAGTATCACTCATTATAGTTTGAACACCATATTCGCTGACCTCAGCGGCCATTTTGTTCCACAATCTCTTCATCTCTGTTGCTTCCCGAGTCGTCCTACCATTCTTCTTCATCTTATGCTTGACAATTGCCCAAAATTTTTCGATAGGGCGGAATTGAGGGTAGTTGGGTGGGTTGATGTCCTTTTCGACAAAATCCACCCGTTGGCCCAATACCACTGTAGAACCTCCTAGCTGTAGTGGCAGCTTGCCAAATCTGGCGAAAACTTAACTAGTGCTTTGTGAGATCTAATATACGAAAAAAAAGTTTTTCAGGCATTCCTCCTTGTAAATTTCGGAGTCCATGGTCTTGTTTTTCACAAAAACCGGAATTTTTCGTCCGCAGCTGCAAATACCTTGCCAGATCAAACACTTTCTTGCTAACTTATCAGCAAAAACGAAATTGAAGTTGCCGAGGACATCACCATGACCAGTACAGTGCTCCACTGCAGTGGCTTTACATAATTTTTGGCCAGAAAGCTGCCCAAAATCCATCTTCACGTACGTTTCGTCATCCATGAGGATGCATCCGTCGAACTTCGTTGGAATCTTCTTGTATAACTTGCGGGCACGTCCTTTGGCTACTAAATTCTGCTTCAATGTCCGGTTTGGTTGCTTACTGGTCCGATAGGATCGTATTCCTTCGCGTAGACGAATTCTGCTGACGGTGCACCGTCGGCGTTGAATTTCTTGGCAATGTCATAGTCCGACTACCCTGTGTTTTCCTTGATCGTTCTCAACACCTTCAAATGCAGTTTCTGATTCTTAGATCCACTATAACGCTTGGTATGAACCTGCCGATCTATAGTACGCATCTCACAGACCCGTTTGAGGACGCTACACACGGTTGATTTGACCATTTTTAACGATTTCGCGATTTTTGAACCCGACCACGTCGGGTTTTTGACGTGGTTGTTCAAAATTTATTTTCATCTCGCGGCTTCCATCACGTGTAACTTTTTCGAAACAAAACGAATCGTAATGAAATTTTCAGCACTGGTAGAAGAAACATTCTTCTACAAAGTGCTGCCAAAAATTCCAGATCCGACAACTAGGAGCACTATGGTATAATAAATAGTGCGTCCAGATTTGTAGTGATCCATGCTTTATGTTAAGGGGGGTCTAACGGGTATAAAAAAACACCATTTTCACGATTTTTTTCTAGAGCTATCGTTCAAACAAATGTATTCAAATTTTTTGCATTATACAAAGCATTGTTAAAAGAACAATTAGTAATTTTTTCGAAGAAAAATATTGAAAAATGAACCGGTGACGGAGCACTTTCGAGGATGCCTTTTAGAAAACAGGATTTGCGGTGGACACTGTATCTCAGCACAGAATCATCTGAAGTCAAAAAATCAGAGCAAAATATTTTTAATACATGTTTTTCTGGACCCCAACGTTTTTATTTAACTAAAAAAAATTTTATGAAATTTTTGTGGCTGTTTGAAGTAAAACTACGATTTTTCAAGAAAAAATCCGCCATTTTTTATCTGTAAAATCTCCCCAAAGTAAAAAAACAAAAAAAGAAAAACGTTGGGGTCTTGTATTTTATATGTAGAAAATATGTTCCAAATTTGAAAAGAATCGGATAAGTAGTTTTCAAATGACGATGTCCACGAACTTTAAAAATGTGCTTTCGAGAAAAACGCGTTTGAAGTTTCTGCTCTTGCTTTCTTGCAGTATAAGATAGGAGGAGATAAAGGCCTATAATTTCTCCTGTTTTGCTTCAATTGACTTGAAAATTTGACACAACATTCTTGAAATGTTTTACAATAAGAAAATAAAAAAATAAAAAAAATCGATTTTTTGAAAGTGTTACCCCCCCTACCCCCCCCCCTTAATGATCTCTGTAAATTACCATTAAAGCAATTTTCTACTCAGCAACATCAACTGATATTATCATTCAACAAATTGAAAATGACTTGGAATTGTTATCTAAATATTTTAATACTTACTTGCTCTCACTCAACTATACGAAAACCAAATACATGTTATTTCATCCTTCACATAAAAGATTGCTTCCGAATATTGACCCAAAGATAAATAGAAATCTTATTGAGAGGATGAAATGCTTTAAATATTTAGGAATCTACCTAGATGAAACTCTTTCTTGGAGTCGTCACACAGAATATCTAGAGAAAAAAAAATCTCCTCTTTGTGGTATCCTATGAAAATTGAGAAATTTTGTGCCTCAACATGTTTGATTGAAATTTAACTTTGCGTTTATTCACCCTCATATTAACTATCTTATTATGATATGGGGAAGAGCCTCCTTGTCAAATTTACAAAAACTACAAACTCTCCAGAATAGATGCTTGAAAAATATTTATAGACTCCCGTTGCTCTTTCCTACCCAACAGCTCTATTCCTTAAGAGCACATAACATTCTTCCATTAAAAGACCTTTGTGATTTAAAAACTATAATATATGTCTACGACAATTTTCACACAAATTTCAGTAATCAAAACATTCATTTTACAACGGAATTGCGTACTCATAAAGGGTGATACGGTCAAAATTTGGTCAATATCAACTTGACGTATTTCTTTCAAATTTGCATTTAAAAAACCTGAACACCCATCATTTTGAAGGTGTGTGTGTGTGTGTGTGTAGAATGTTGCTCCTATTTTGATTTTGGAATTCACTCTTCAGTTGTCAAAATGCCGTCCAAGGAAGAAGAGCAGCGTATCAAAATTTTACTCGCGCATCGCGAAAATACGAGCTACTCGCACGCAAAGCTGGCATAATCGCTAAAAGTTTCCAAATCAACCGTTACAAATGTAATTAAAGTGTTTGGGGAACCTTTGTCGACAGCCAGGAAGTCTTGACCGGGGGGAAATCGAAAACCGGGAGCCGCTGAGACGACAAAGAGAGTTGCCGGTAGTTTCGAGCGAAACCATAATCTCTCTCTCCGAGATGCCGCAAATAAGCTGGGTGTATCGTCTACAACCGTGCATCGAGCCAAAAAATGAGCCGGTCTATCGACTTACAAGAAGGTAGTGACTCCAAATCGCGATGATAAACAAAATACGACGGCCAAAGCGCGATCTCGGAGGCTGTACACGACGATGCTGACGAAGTTTGATTGCGTGGTAATGGACGACGAAACCTACGTCAAAGCCGACTACAAGCAGCTTCCGGGGCAGGAGTTGGCAAAAGGAAGGGGAAAGGTAGCAGATATTTTTAAGCACATGAAACTGTCAAAGTTCGCGAAGAAAGATCTGCCATCTGTACCTGTGGCTTGAAAAGCAGCATTTTCATAGCTTCCGGGACTGTCAACCAAGAAATTTACGTGAAAGAGTGTTTGAATGAACGTCTGCTGCCTTTCCTGAAGAACACGGTTGTTTCGTACTGTTTTGGCCGGATTTGGCATCTTGCCATTACGGTAAAAAGACCATGGAGTTGTACGCCGCCAACAACGTGCAGGTGGTTCCCAAGGACAAGAACCCTCCCAACACGCCAGAGCTCCGCCCAATTGGGAAATACTGGGCTATTGTCAAGCGGAACCTAAAGAAGACAAAAAAAAGGACGAGCAGCAGTTCAAGGCAAACTGTCTTTCTGCGTCGGAGAAGGTGGACAAGGTGGCTGTACAAAATCTGATGGCAGGGATTAAGCGTAAGGCAATTCGGATTTGGAAAAGCGGAAGCCTAACTGATGATTTTTCCTGAATTTTATATGGGAGAGTGGGGAATCATGGGCCACTTTTTGTCGTTGTTCCATAACTTCTTTATTATAAAAGATAAAATGAAAATAAAAAATGGTATGGTTTTCTACATTTTCAAGGTATCATAAGGTGTTTTTTAAAAAATTTTAATAAGTTATTTTCCCCAAATTCTGACTGTTTGAAAAAAAGCAATATTTTTTTAATTTTGAAAAATGGTGGGGAATCGTGGGCCACCAAATTCAAATTGACCAAATAACATGCAAAGATTATGAGTTGACCCAAAACTGTGATTTCCTAATTCATTTCGTTATTTTAAAGCAATTTCAGTTGATGAAATAAAAAAGAGAGCTGTGTTTGATCGCATAGATTCCAAAACCTGGCTCGCGAACGTTTTGGCAAATATTCTTATATAGGATGGACAAAATATTTTTCATAACTCTTCATTTGGCATAAGAAAACTTTACAGATAGGTAAAACGTAGTTTAAGTTCTGAATTGGTATAAAAACATACAAATATAGGTGATTCAAGATGTGTGGCCCACGATTCCCCACAAGCTATGATTTGCAAGTTGGTTGCGTTTGTGTGACTTTTTGATGTTTCATCAAAAATTCCTTTTCCACGTGAAAGATCATGACAAAACTAAGATCATAAGCGTATGAGCATATTTTTGTTATGCACTTTAGACTCCCCATCGATGAAATTAGTGGGTGTTTTTTTAATTATGCAAGTAAAATTTTCTAACTTTTTTTAGCTTGATAAATAAAAGAAGCATATGATGAGTATTTCAGTCAACAACATATAGAAATATATGCTCACGCAAAGCGACGACGATGACAGTTGGTTTGAGATTTTTATCTAAACACACATCTGAGATATTAAAAGTGGCCCACGTTTCCCCACGGCCCACGATACCCCACTCTCCCCTACTAATTAAACTTGAAAAAGAAATTTAATTTGATTTTTTAAATAAACGATTTCATCGATTTACACGCGTTTTCCCTTGACCAAATTTTGACCGTATCACCCTTTATGGTTCCCTCATCGGTAGCAAGGTCCAGCCTATGTCTGTGTGGCTTGGCCTTCGAATTGCTTCTCAGGCATCCACGGCCGATGGTTCGTCGAGGAAAAGCATCCAACCTTCAGAGACCTACAATGGTTGGCAATCCACTCCGCTTGCAGTAGTTTCTTCAGATCAACCCCAGATTCATTTCCTCTTAAATAATTATTGTTTATTTAGTTATATATGGAAACACATCTTACCTGTTGGAAATTTATGGGAGTCGAACCCAAAAGTTTTTCTTGCCGATACCGGGAATCGAACCCAGTACGCCTGGGTTACCAGACTCGGGCCAGCCTATCCGCTAGACCACATCAGCGCTCCCACCACCTTCACATTCGTGTCATCAGCATAAATAAAAGCCACAGACTGTCCTAGTTTCTTCAACGCATTTTTTATCTAATTCTCAGTTTTAAATTTAATATAAAGACAAAACTCCTATCGATACATCGCCGTAAATTCATCTGGATTCCACCTTGTTGTCTAAAGAAACCAAATATTTCTTCATTTGAAGGATTTATTGTCGTCGGTCCAAAATGCAGCCTCAAAGTATTTTCTCGAACAAAAATCGATTCCATTTTTTGCAAACAATCGACACGTGTTCCTCTCCAGTTTGTGGAGCTCTTATCAAGTGACCTTGAATTAGACTTCACAATACCGCACTAAGCACAAAGCCAAAACACGTCCGCTCTATTCCAGGTCACACAATGAACTATATTCGTAATTATGCAAAATTAATGCAAAACAAGTACTTTTTAGCATCAGAAAAGTTTGATTGAAAATAACTAAATAAGAAAGTAAATTTCGGAACCTTCGCACTGGTCGGTAGATTGATGAGACAAATTTGACGATTTTTTTCTTTTTTTGTTCAGTCTTCCTGCCCCAGCTAAAATCTAGATAGGTAGTTTCCGATAAAAAGGCAAGAAAAAAGCTGAACAATAAACACACAAAAAATGATTTCTACCAAGGCACATCAGCGGCGTTGTAATCTAATCTCACAATTCCAAAAAAAGCATCCGAATTTATTTCGCTAAAACAAGTTGAAATTTCATAAAAAATGTGAATAAAACCGGGAAAACCGGGCCTTTTTTCCTCGATATTTGGGTAACCGGACCAGACCGGGCTTTATTCTTTTTTTTCTTTGAAAATCCGGACAAGCACGGTGTATTGAGGTGGTTTTTCCAATAATTTTATGTTTTTACGCGTCATAGTTGTAAATATTTTTCGCGATGATTGAGTAATTCTTCTAATTCAATTTTGGAAATTGCAACTAATCAATTTTCATAGGAGGAAAAAAGTTATTGTGAGAGCTTAACACGGTGTGTTTCGTAGAAGGACTTAAAGAAAAAAAAAAAAAAGTAACGCTAATTTTTGCATGGGCAGAAAGTAGAGGTTTTTCCGGTTCATTTTCAACAAAAATTAAAATATTTTGTCGGTGACCCCGCATACAATTTTTTTTTTGAAAATTTCCTATTTAAAATTATTTATAAAATAAATATATTTCAGGTGTTTTATAATTCCAGAGGTGCTAATTCTCTAAGTTTTAACTTTCAATACTTTTAAATTGAACTCAATAATGTCATCAAAAACTATGAAAAATTTTCATTTTTTTTAACTAGTTACTGAGCCGTTTAACTAAAAAATGCTTAAGAAGTATCTTCTAAACTTAAAGTTTAAAAATTGGCTGGAACATCCTGTCAGCAATCTGAGAGGGTCCAATTATCTGAAATTATTAGAGTTATCTAGAATAATATGAATCCATTTGATTCCATTATCAATCCATCTTAAGATTTTCTGATTGTGTCAACACTGAAGGGAATTTTATTTTTAAAAAACTCAATGATTAAGAAAATCCGTAAACAATAGGAAGCGCCATAACTTTTTTATGATAACGCTTATCGTGATGCAATCTTGAGTAGAAACGTTTGCCTTAATTTAAGTTTTGAAAATAATAATCAGATAATGAATATTGAAAAGTAAACGATACGTTATAAACATTTTTTGATGAGAAATCAATTTTTTAACTTCTCCTGAGTTAAATGTCTCAAAACTCCATTCGCAATTCAGACTCAATGCAAATCGCTGCAGCAGTTCAATTTAGCTTAAATTTTGCTTGTTACTGTCTTTTGATAGAATGATCATCATAAGCATGGAGTTTTCTTTAACTTTTTTACTTTTATTATTTTCTAGCTGAATTTTTGTTACCCTGCTGTACTCTGTGATTATTCAATTTTATTCAAAGAGCTAGTACTACATTAAGGGTAAAAAATCTTAGCTTATATGGTTTCCAAACTACTATATTATTTAAATAATCTCTTGGATTCTTTGTTTTAAATTAAATTGTATAGTTTTTTGGAAATAACTTTATTTAATGGATGAATCTAGTCTAAAACTGTGATAAATTTAAAAAAAAATCAAAAACATGCATTTAACCTTTATATCGATCTTAAATTTACAAAAATTAACAGTACTGTTGGCAAAAGTGGATTGCAAATGATCGATAGCAAGCTAGCCGGCAGCACGTAAGATTCATCATATTTTTTTCATCCCTTACTTATTCTAGTTATTCTACTGTACACTGAAGTTCTTCTTTATTATTAAATAGAATCTTTATGAAGCATTAATGTCATAACATAACTTCTAAACAATCACAACTTCTATAACTTTATATCAATTATGGTAAAAACTATAGAAATCATTGATTTGAATAAACCATAAAAATCTCTATAAACATAAAATTAATAAAATGCATAGACCTTGTCTAAAACCGTCGATGAAATTGAAATTCCTCTTTAAAAAAAAGTTTTTCATCGTTTTGTTGATCATGAAATCGAAAATATCAACAGTACTTCAATTCTTAAGCAAAAATGAAATTCAATTGATTGATATAAAATTTATTCACCTTCAATATGAGAAAAACGAAATTTAAAATCGATGTTATGTAGCGGAAGATAGACGGATTTCAGTGCAAGTATTTTAACTTTTAACTTAATTTTGTATTTTAAATATTATTGAAAACTGGTCTGCTTAGAAATGTTTTTATTTAATCTGAAGTAAACAAAATTCAAAATTGCCATAAACGAGTGGTATAAATAAAAATTTGATTTTTGTTTTCTAAAGTGCGTATTTCTATGCATCAGGGCCTGCAAATATTATGGGAATATGTTAAAAAACAATTATGAAAAAAAAGAAAAGATTTTCATTTATTTTGTTGGAAACAAATCAAATGGTGTAGGACTGTTCTTATTGATGTGTCTTAAGATATTTTTAACCAGAATTAGTCACTAACATATACACATATGTTATGTTGCATTTGGATAACACCAATTATAACAAGGATATTCCAAACATTAAAATTTTAAATACAATGTTCATTGAAAATAAGTTTTGCAGAAAATCCACATCACTTATCTTTCCAGGCATAGAAATTTTCAATTGTTTCAGAATTTCAAAAACTTGAATAAAAATATAAAAATAAATTTTTAATGAATAAAGTTGCTATTCCATTGCACTGGAATAATTTCACAGATAAAAATGTCTAAATATGGACTACAAATCTTCAAAAAAACAAAACGTATGAGGACTCACCGACCAAATATTTTAATTTTGCCTGGAAATGATTCAGAAAAGGCTACATTTTCCATTTATGAAAAAATTAGAGTTACTGTATTTTTTATTTTAAACATCTTCTATAAACACACCGTGAAAAATATAAAATTCGATGAGAGTGACGTTGTTTGATAACAAAACAGAGGCTATCTAAGAACAACTTTTTTTTTGTAAATGATCAACTTTGGTTTTCCTGTTAGCTACAGTTTAGATTTTGTGTTCGATTGATTTAAAAATATACGCACGTTTTGAACATAAATAATTTCATTTTAGTTTTTGTTATCCTTTGCATTTAAATGATGAATAAATTTTAATCAGCAAAAAAAAAATGTAAAATAAGTCTCAAAAAATTTTATTTTGCCATTTGGTCCTGTGTGTTTTTATAGCGGATGCTATTTAAAAAAAACTGGACCTATGAAATTCGTTTGCCAGGTCACAAGACTCTAATATTGGTTTAGAACGATTTTATTAATTTTTTTTTTTCAAAAATATATTTAATTTTTGCGCAGTGAGCTAAAGAGCCGCAGCTTTAACGGGTGTTAAATAAAAAATGAGAATGTTTTCAATACCTTTCAGTAACTCAAATAAAGAGCGTAAAATTTTCTTTCTGCAAGAAAATTGCTCTTTGGGCTCCCTAGAAACAGTAGGCGTGTTTGGTTTTGCTGGTTTGAATTTAGTCAAAGCAAAGATGGCGTCGAAACAGCACGTGCTCCGCGAACGCATTGTACGGTTCTACGAAACACATTTCCAGCAAGGAAAAAAGTTCACGGTGGCACATTTTAAGGAAGAAAATGTACCTGTTAGTACGGTATATCGTATCCTGGGTTCCCTGAACGTAGAGCGGAAGGTCGGAAGTGGTCGTCCGGTGACGATAATGACGAAGCAGAGGAAGACATCATTAAAGAAGCTGTTTGACAAAAAAGACTCAACCAGCCTGCGTGACACCGGTCGGAAATATGGTTGCTCCCACGTATTGATCCATCGTACCCTCAAGATGGAAGGAATCGTCTGCAGGAAGAAGACGAGGTTGCCGGAGTACACGGAGGAGCAGATTGAGACGGTTAAATCACAGTGTCGGCGGATGACCTCGGGACGTCATTCGGTCTGGCTAGCTGGCGTACCTTGAGGAGAAAAAGATACCGTTTGTGCCGAAAGATCGTAACCCAACAAACTTGCCCCAGTGCCGCCCAATAGAGGGTTTCTTTGGCTCACTCAGTGCCCTAGTGTATAAAAACAATTGGAGGGCCAAGGACACGAAGCAACTGACTACAAGAATCCGGAATTGTATCCGGAAAATGGACGTGTCCGGAAGTGCCGTACAACGTTCTTGTGAGAGCATCGCGACAAAGTTGCATCGAACATCAGTCCACGGCCCTTACTCTAACATTCACTGACATTTTTTTGAAGAAAATACATGATGTTATTAATAAAAAATACTGAAATCGATGAAAAAAAAAATTTCAATTTTTTAATATATGATTGAAAAATTTCTTATTTTTTATTTAACACCCGTTATATTCAAAGAACCGCATGCGGCTAGCGAACCGCCGGTTGCCGACCTATAGTTTAGTTTAGACCGTTTGCATCAGGCGGACTAAATTTCAGAAATGAGATTTGCTGGCGGGCAAAAAAAAACAAATTGATCCAGAGTATTAAAAAAATAACAGATTTTTGGAAAAGTTATCAAAATATTTGCCTAGGTCACATCGAGTCAAGATTAAGTATGCTAGATTGCCCAGTTTATCCGGGTTTGTCCGGATATGTAATTCAAAATTAGGGAAAAGTCGGGTCTGACTCGGTTACCCGGATTTCATTGAAAAAATGCTCGGATTATTGCTCTTATTTTTGGCCAAATCGAACAAAAAAAAATCAATTGAGTTGTAAAAAAAAATTCTTAATGCATTCAAAACGAAAATTTTGGAGTCAGTTTTATAAAAATAATCAATCAAGGTTTTGTGAAAGCCTAAAATACGATTTAAATTCTGCTGATAACTTTTGATGGACATTTTTTTTTTCAAGTTTTATTTTGCTATCGATTTGCTATTGATTATTGCCTGGAGTTTTGATCGACAATTTAGAAATCACACGCCCGGATTTTGCCAGGTTTTTAGATGAAAATAGTCCGGATTTTTCTGGCCCAGATACGTGCTGGAAAAATTTTGGCAACCGTAGTATAGATTCATATTAATAAGTCGTTTTTGTTACTTGCATATTTTTACAAATTTTGCTCCATTTGAACAATAGTGTGAACATTTTGCAATACGAAATGAATTATTCCTCCCAACTTATGTATGTACGTCAATATTTGCAAGGCATTTAAGATCTTATAGGTTTATTCATCCCAGAAATGTCAAATGGCTTGACTACAATGGACATAAAGTCAATTTTATTTTCAACGAACTCTAGTTATAAATAATATTGATTTTTCTAAGTACGGATCTCAACCTCAACTCTATCTAAATTTTTCAATATCTCGATTTGACTAGTGACTTTGGAAAGCGTTCTATGAACAGGATAAATACGAATTTGAGTCTCTTTTAATCATTGCACCTTTTTCAAGCCGAAATTTTACTAAAAGGTCGTTCTTCTGAAAGTTTTCTCAGTACCAAACCGGTTATAGTTGAATTTTACTACCCCACTTTAAATTCTGTCTAGTTTTTCATTATTGATGTTTATGAATACAGAGTAAGATGTTAATTAAAATATATTTGGATTTGGTTTAATTTTCTGTTAAAGCTTAGCAAACAATAACAAATAACGGACGAATTTGATAATTTAAAAACTGTAATTGTAATTGTTTTTTTTACAGTGACGGTAACCTTTTTTTGTAAAATTATAAGAAGCCCGTAGAGCCAAAGGTGTATTAGTGCCGAAATGATCGGTTTTAAGTAAATAATGCCAAACGATTCTTCATGATGAATATTTGAGATTTTGAAATAATATTCGTATACTTTTACGTTCGAAAAAAAAAAAATTGCAGATGCTCGAAAAATGTATGAAAAACTACCAAACACAACAATTTAAAAGCGTGTTTTCTCGAAAATAGTTTTGTTTAAACTTTTACCCCTTTGGCATATATAAATTCAAAGAGATTTTCAGATCTTGTTCTAAAATTAGTAGAGTAGATTTAAATATATTTTTCCAAATGATATACGCAGACCAAAAAAACCGAAGAATTCTTAGAACATGGCTTTCCCAAAAAAGAGCTTCGCGGACCACAATGTGGGCCACATGTGGCCTGCGGACCATGATTTGGCCACCCATAGTTTAGACCAATTGAGGCTGGATTCTCTATGCATCGCTTTCCAGTGATTTGAATTGAAAAAAATAAAATAAATAAAGCTATGCATAGCACATGAGCTATCACAAAAACATTCAAGCCGCTAACATAAATGTCACTTTGGATGTCAATATTTTACTTCCAGGCGCATCAGTATAATCACCAAACTCGTCTCCGAGGATTATTAGATCACAAGATGATTTATTGAACTGAAACTCATCGTTCCAATGAGGACAATCGTGTGAAATATCATATCAAAAATCATCGCACCATGGACTCCCTATCCAGGTGGCTTCTGAATTTTCCGAAATCGCCACGACGTCAATAAATACTGACTTTATTACATCGCATCGGTTGTCAAAAACAGTCTCGGATAACAAGTTTTCTACCCGTGCAACCTTGGACAGATTATGAATGAATGGAACACACAACAAAGTTTTGCGATTTGGCGTACGAATTTTCAAACGCAAAATTTACATATCAAAACAGTTTATTGACTCCTCAATCGGGTGGCGGCGACGCTCTCAGACATTTAAAAACATAATTTTATGCCACCGGAAAACCCGATCGTTATGTAAATTTTAATCATGCTTTTTCTTTATCTAATAGAATCATTTGTGTTTGGCTACGAAAAAATCGGATTAAATATATGTATGGTAATGTGAGACACGGGTATTCCATTAAGATATCCTGGTTCGAGTATTGTAACCTAATAATGATAGGATCAAATGCTTACATAATATTCAGTTTTGATTAGTTGGTGTTTATTTTCTGTGTACCTACCCTAAGCAAGTGAACTAGGATCAGTTGTGTTTACTGGGAAGTTATCTCATCAAAGGATACTTGAAAAAATGTTTTAAACTTATTTTTTGTAGAAGTACCAGACGACACTAAACGCCTTAAAGTATACTGAACTTTTAACATTTTTATCTTTCAAAAACTTTCATTAAATTTAATTCATAAGACATCCCATAAACAGTTTCAACATTGGCAAAAATGAAATGAAAACGTCTTCAATTGGAAAAAATAACGCAATTTTATAATTAGTAACTTTTTATTTATTCTTCATTAATCCTTGGCACATTTTTTTTTGCTATCATAACAACATCTACGGTAACTCGAAACAGCATCTAGCAACCCTATCATGTTTTTTGTGTGTTTGGTGAGAGCTTTAGGCCGAGTGCAAGTAAAGCCAAAAAAAATAGCCGGAAACTTTTAACTTTGCGTAACACGTCGACCCATTGACTATTATAAATTTTCTTCTAAATTTTTCATATTAAACTTTTAACATTACCCCATCTTCAGCCCAAAATCCACCACCAGTTCTTCTTGAAGAACTTCGTGAACTGAGCCTCGTCCTGGGGATTGAAGGGCGCGTGATCGCTGATGTCGGCACTTCCGGGCAGCGCGCTCAGGATGCTTTCGTCGATGGCGACGGGGCTGGCCTGTACCTGTTGCTGGGCGAGAATGATGGCGCACACGAGTCCCAGGACGGCGGCGGACTGATAGGGAGAATATTGGAAAAGATAAAAACAAATGGGTCAGTGCATAATAAGTGTTACA
Organism: Uranotaenia lowii; assembly: GCF_029784155.1. Taxonomy (NCBI): domain Eukaryota; kingdom Metazoa; phylum Arthropoda; class Insecta; order Diptera; family Culicidae; genus Uranotaenia; species Uranotaenia lowii. The sequence continues at coordinate 54,199,326 of NC_073693.1, forward strand.
TGCCGAGGTTAGTATAATGTTTAGATTAGCGTGTTAAACCCACGGGGATGCAATGCTACGAGATTTCTTAATGTATCGCTTTTAAGCTTTTTTCCTCAGATTTAAGCTTTTTTTGCCTTGAGAGCCATGAAGATGAAAGCTCAAACCTGAGAAAAAAACTTAAATCTGAGGAAAAAAGCTTAAATCTGAGAGATGTGCTCCACACCACACAGCCATAACTGCATCCCTGTGGTAAAACCAGACTATGACCCGTTAAACATACATACATAGGCACCTAAATTATAACTCATAAAAATGCTAAAATTTTAAGAAGTCTGCTTCAGGTTATTTTTAACGATTTTTGAGGATAATTTTTGTGGGTATACTAGCTTTTCTGTCTGTAAACAATGCAGATGAACAGTATACGCTATAACGGCAAGATGTACAAAAGGCGATAGTAACCAGTTTGCCTCTTGTCCAAGAATCTGAGTCAATTTGGGGTCATTTATGAATTTCTCAATCACTTAGGTCTAAAAAGCTTCGTTTTGGTTTAAAACTCATCCATGATTTTTTGCAGAATTTTCAAGTAACGTTTACATGAGTGTCGTAACCCTCTGCATCGGAATCGTCTCCAAACAACGAGACCTCGAATTTGAACTTTTAGGTTTGTATTCATCTGTGGTTTGTAAGAAAAAATTGAATATTTTGTACCGAAAAATCAACTTCATTTTTGCTTCTTCTGTGGAACCGAGCCTGCTCATGGTTTTTGTTCCAATTTATAAATTCTTGAAAGGAAATTTTCCGCTGAACAACTTTATCGAAGACCGTAACTTCGTATCTAATAAGGCAACAAGTTATCAACTGGATGTCTTTTGGCATTGAAAAACAATAAATTCAATTGACATCACTGCTAGGTGCCTAGAGAGGAATGCATGGCTACTTTTCATTCAATACTTCGCTAGGCACCCAGAAGTGATGTCAATTGGATTTATTATTTTTCAATGCCAAAAGACATACCCCTGTTAAACAGTTGATAACTTTTTGCCTTATTAGATACGAAGTTACGGTCTTCGACAAAGTCGAATGAGTTGAAAATGCCTCCTGTTTTCATTAAATCTGGAGTAAAAGTTAATACTGAAGTCTTCCTTCATGGATATTTTGCAGAATCTGGTTTCTTCCGTTGGTTCGGGCAAACTTTGATGAACCCGAGAATATTGTTTTTCAACAAAATGGAACCCATGCCATACCTCGAAATGATCTGAACCTGGCTGGAGGAGAATAACTGAAGTATCTTTTGCCTCCGAGCAGTCCGTATTTGAACCCCCTCGCCTAAATAGTTGATAAGGGTGTATGTTCAAGCGAAGGTCTGTAGATTCTCTCACTTGAGTGTTGATTCTCTTTAGGATTCCAACTCTAAGGCGTGAGCTTCAATGTCAAAGACTTATATTGGAAAGTTACTCGATTTAGATCTCGTCATAATTTCAAAAAATCGCTTCTAAAGGCCAGAAAAGTAATTTTAAAGTTGTGATCCCAAATTTAGCTCAGAATCCCGAGCAAAACGCTTCAAAAGGCCAGAAAACGTATTTTAAAATTTTATCCCAAATTAAGCTCAGAATCCTGAAAAACGCCTCTAAAGGTCAGAAACGCATTTGAAAGTTTTGATACCAAATTAAGCTCAGAATCCCAAGAAAACGCTTATAAAGGCCAAAAAACGCATTTCAAAGTTGTGATCCCAAGTTAAGCTCAGAATCCCGAAAAAACGCTTCTAAAGACCAGAAAACGCATTTCAATGTTTTGATCCCGAATAAAACAGCTCAAATTCCGAAAAATCGCTTCTAAAGGCCAGAAAACGCATTTGAAAGTTTTGACCCAAAATTAAGCTTAGAATCCCGAAAATACGCTTTAAAATGCGTGAAAATAGTTGTGAACGAAAGTGGACACGTCAAGTAATTCTTTATGAATATGTTTATCTACATCCCTGAATGAATAAATCCTGTTACTGTTACTATCAAGAAAAGTGGTTTTGAACCTTGATAACAGATTTTCGCATATTTATGGGTCATACTGTATTCCTTAAAAATTCATCTTGGAAATGTAAAAATGTAAAATGTAAAAAAAATATGTCAATGAATAAAAGGTGGAAATCATATCTCAAATATAAATTTTTCAAATTTATATTATACTACAAAAAATTGCAACGGAAATGATTGAACAATGCTATTAACGATAGGTATGTGCAACACATTTGGTTTTTTTGTTTGATTTAGCAAATAAAGTGAATAATTCTGGGCAAAATCCGGGCTGTTGAACTAAATATCCGGGCAAACCTGGATAAAATCGGGCAATCTGGCAACCTTAACTTCGAAGATGCAAATCTCAACAAATAACAGCATGTGGACGACCATGCAAATGACTGACAATTTCAGATCAAGTAGGTCGTAGACTGTTTCGCGAGGGAAAAAACAGTATCATAAAAATTCATTTTCTGTTACTGTTTTACTGTTACTGTTTTCAGTGTTGAAAAGTTAACTAAATTGCATTAATATTATTTTTAAAACTTCATAAAAATTCTAAGCAAACCTTTTTGTACTATAGAATCTTATTACCTATTTTTTAACTTACAAACTCCTTTTTATTCATTTACAAATATATGGGAGCGTGAAGACACATGACCCTTTTATGTATTTTTCATTATATCTATTCGAGAATTTATAAGTAAATGGCGAGCTCGAAATTATTGCGACACGTTCAACAGGGCATAACTTTTTTACCATTGGGTAAAAATCAACCAAACTTTGCACACTTTCGCATTGATGTGTATAGAGTTGTTTTTGACATTTCTTACGCACACTTGCTGAGCGTGTACAGATGAGACGGGACAATTAACCTCAAAATCTCTCGTTACTAAAAACGGGCAGCCGGGCGACAAACATGGTCGTTTTTGAGGTTGATTGTCCCAAAACTGAAAAGTGTTTGTGAAACAATCATCATACTATCACGAACACTACCAGCGGCAAATAGGACTATTGTTTACATGCTCTCAAACTCGAAGTCGTGTTTTTCGATTCAACGAAAATGGAAGTGAATCAACGCGAGTCGAGAGAACAAATTCTTTCCAAACACCTGGAATGTCCTGACCTGTAACACCGGCAGTTGAGAAAAGTGTTGAAAATTCACCATTAAACCGTCTCCAGATTGTTGAAGCAGTTCCAGGAGCCGTTGACGTTGGACCACAACAAAGGAGCTGGAAGAAAACCGGGACCAGAGAACAAAAAGACGGAGGGGAAAGGTGAAGCGGATGAATAAAGCAAATCCCAACGACTCAAGCCGTGATCTGGCTAAAAAGATCGGGCTACAAACATACAAGGTACAGAACTTCCCAAACGGTGATGAGCGGCAAAAATCGACGGCTAAAACTCGGGCACGGAAGCTCTACGAGAAGATGCTGACAAAATATGGCGCTGCTGTGAGCCGGACGACGAAACGTACATAAAAGCCGATTTCAGAAAATTGCGGGGTTAGAGTTTTTCACCGACAAGAGCAAGCTCGATGTGGACGACAAATTTAAGAAGAAGAAAATATCGAAGTTCGCCTCCAAATATCTCGTTTGGCAGGCCATCTGCTCTTGCGGACTGAGGAGTGAGCCTTTCGTGACAAAAGGCACAGTATATGGCGAGATCTACAAATCTGAATGCCTCAAGAAGCGCCTTTAACCATTCTTGCAGCAGCACGACGAAGCTACGCTATTTTGGCTATATTTGGCATCACGCCACTATTCTAAAAGAGTCCTGGAGTTGTATGAGGCCAATTCTGTCCATTTTGTTCAAAAGGAGGCCAAACTGTCCGGAGCTGCGCCCGGTGGAGCAGTTCTGGGCAACAATGAAGCGGGAACTTCGGAAGAGCTAGAAGACAGTCAAAGACGAGAGGGACATGTTTAGAAATGGAAAAAAAACCTGAAAAACTGGTACCGGGTGGCACTGTGAAGACTACCCTAAAATTTTGGCTTGATTCCAAACATTGTAAGAAAATTGGCATGACATTTTCAGTGTCGCAATAATTTCGTGTTCGCTCTTTATTGTAAGGAATTTGTATGCTTATTATTTCCTTTTATATGAAACTTCCTTGTCATTTTTTTATTTCCCTTGGAATATTCTTGTTTCATAGTTCAAAAATTGATCAGTATTAGGTTTAATCAGTTTCAGAGTCGGAATTATGGAACTCGAAACAATCCAGTTTCGTTCGATTCGACCGACTTTGGCATTACCGATCTTGAACGAGCTTGATTCGAATGGAACGTTTCGAGATGATCTACTTCCCGGTTTACTAGTACGTTAAAATTTAGAACTCGAACGAGATACGTAATACCGATTCTAATTCGATTCGAGAAAAACTCGAAACGAGTATCTAAAATCGAATAGGATTCATAATTTCACTCCAGGTTTTATATAGATGTTTAAGTTTCCTGAATAAGGATTGTTCGATCTTATGGAAAAGATCCATCTTCAAGTCGATTCAGCTGTTTAATCGCACGATAAAAAGTCAAAAAATCGATCCTTTCTATTTTTTATCTGGATTTTTTAGATTTTTTTTTATCTTTCGTCAAACTCTTTCAAACTTTCGAAGTTCAGTTATTTTTCCGAGCTAATTCTAGATCTTAGGAGATTTATATAAATTTCCACTATAAACAATGATTTTTTTTTATTTGTTCCAAAAAACCTAATAAAAATAATAATAAATAATAACAAAAATTAGTAACTTTTCAAGATAGTGGTTGAAATATTCCAAAGGTTTCTCTAAACAGTTAGCAGCTCTGTTTACTGTTTTGCTCAAAATTGGATCTAAAAAGCCTCGTAAAAAATGAAAAAAGTTCAAAAAATTGAATCGAAAATAAATCGATCTAGCTGATTTTTCCGATGCTAGTAGACGAGTTCAAGTAGGCGTTGCCTTGTAAGAAAGAACGTCAAAATTTTCGCTCCGTTAGAACAGTTTCCCCAGAAGTAAGAAAATAGCATAAAATAGATTAAAGGAACATCAAATCCAACTGATTATAACTACGCAGATAAACATTGTTGTGAAGTGCGCTGAAGCTTATGAAAAAATCTCGTGATTATTCAATACACCGGAAAGATGCGAGAAGAAGCTTCAGAAGTTCCGGTGCCAAAGTTGCTAGTGCCAAAAACGCATCAGCCCTGCTCCTGCAAACTTAAACGCGCAGATCTGGATCAGTGAAAAATGTATTCTCTCGATAAAAACATATTTGGTGTGATCCAACCTTCTAACAGATTTAAACTTTAACATTGAATAATTTTTAAGAAATTCGTTGTTCAGCGTTTGGCAGGAAATTCCACGCTTTATTCCTTCCCTTGTTCCGGTATCTTTTGTGTTATTTACCACATGGTTGGCCTGACCGTAGTAATCTCTGCAATTCATGTTTACATGTAACAGACATTATGATGAAAAGAAAAATGAAGGACGAAAGTCTTTCATTTTCCAGGATGCTTTGTTTGCATGTTTTGGTTATGTTGGTAGAAGAAGAAGAAGAAGAAAAGTCGATTTTTCCGAGTCTAGTAGAAAAGATCGATTTTGCAAGGATTGATTCACAATCGATTAATCCTTCCGCAAAATACAATTTCTTAGAGAAATGAAATTATGTCGAGACGTTTCAAATAACCGAATTGTAAGTTAAAGAAAAGAATTAAAATCCCAAAATTTTAAGGATCTCTATAGAAGATGTCATACTAATATCTGGAATCACTAAAGTGGACTCCTGAGCTTAAATATAAAGGGCTTTAATTAAGTTAGTAACTTTGTAGAAGACTGCTAAACGTTTCAATTTCTGTTTTCAGAAATTACAAAGAATTCCCTTACAATTGAATTGAATTGAGTGTTTTTCAATGCCAAAAGACATACCTCTATTCAACAGCTTATAACTTTTGCCTGCTAAGATACGAAGTTACGTTCTTCTACAAAGTTGTTCAGTTGAAAATTTCTAATAAATAATTTTTAAATTGGCATAAAACCATAGAAGAAAAAAAAAATGATGTTGATTTTTCAGAACAAAATATTCAATTTTCCCATACAAACATTGACGTTCAGATTTACTCATGCCAACGTTACTCAAGAATTCTGCAAAAAAAATCATGGATAAGTTTTGAACCAAAACGAAGCCTTTTAGACCCCAGGGTTCAATAATTCAAAAATGACTCCAAAAAACACCAAATAACTGTTTTATTTTCATTTTTCTCAGAGAACACCAACTATTCACCACTATCACAGTAAATCTCCCAGCTTGAAACTCATATATTTTTAATAAAAAGAATTGAGTGATATCCTTGTTTTTTATATGCTTCATTGAAGGAAAGATGGCACGTAGTGATATAATTGAACAAGCACTCGAGAAGAACGGATTTTCAATGATTTTTCCTACTTACCAGCAGTGTAATTTTCATTTTGACTTTAGAGTAAAATTTCAGGAACACACAAATTTATTAAAAAATATTAAAAAAAAACAGAACTTCTTCTAATGGCACTCGCTTCGATTCGATGATGGCCTTGTGCGGTAACTGAGACAAAACTGATGTACTTGGCTAGAAAGTGCGGCAGTTTTATACTGTATCTAGTTGATATTACCAAATGATTGTAACTTAACCCTTTTTGGAGAACGGACTGACTGACTGGTTTGTTTTTCCCTTCCTTGCCTTGACTCGGGACAGACTGTCGAGGCCTCGAAGTCTGAAGGTTTTGCGAAAGAAAAATCAAACTCAAAACCCGGTGAAGATTTGCACACGAAATTGGTGTGGAGTGAGACTCTCGTCTCGTTTCGTCTCTCGATATCAAAAAACGCCATCTCCACGCCGAGTTACACACATTTTCATCGGTTTTATGCTGCTGCTGCTGTCGAACATAGAAAATCGACAGAGTCCGAATGCACTGTATGCACTTTGAGCGAGCAGCAGATAAAGTAACCCAAAAATCAATTGCAAAACTGTCACCACATATCTCAGCCGGCTCACAGCGTTCGAACATCAATGAACATTGATATTGGCAGCATGAATGTGCAGGGGGAAACACAACATATGTCGAAACTATGCTGCACCCGACTGGGTAATTGCGTTAGCTCAATGTAAGCCCGATTTGTTGAAAAAAGGGCTTGATTGGATTGAGGAACACCAGTCCAGTCCATTTTTGATAACTCACCATGGGAAAGTTCTGAATTAAGTTTTAGAACGGCATTTCACAAACTACTGGTTGAAGAACAATCCACATTTTCTACCAGACATATGTCATCAAAATTGGAACTGTCATCAATAATTAACTAGTGACACTTACTAGTTCTTATCAGCTTTTAATTGTACCATTCAAACAATAAACACGATCATCCAGGATAAAAAAAAATACAAACTACATTTCCCCGTCTAACCGAACAGCATCAGCTTTGCCTTGAGCAGCCACAATCGCAGGAGTTGTTGGGGGTCCTGAGGATTTTCGGCTTCGTCCATCAGCAGGGCATCGGCGGGGGCGGCAATGATGCTCTCGTCGTTGACGGCCGGCGCAGCGAATGCAACGGCCAGCACCAGAGCAAAGACGCAAGCGATCTGGAATAACAACGGTGAATAGTATGAGAGCATGCAATAAGTTTGAGGAAAAAGTTAAAAAAGAAAGTTTTTTTTTTAAAGTCTCATAATTTTTTGAGATTCAAACTTAAAATTTGACAAAGTTACAGCTAATTTTGTGAAGCAATCTAGATTTACCCAACTTTTACTAAAATAGCTGTAGGTATATATCTCTCTTCCTAGTGCCCACAAAATGTTCAAAACTCATTAAATGAAGAGTTTATGAGTTTATCTAGCTTGTGTGCTTGTGTTTCATGAAAAAATATCTGTGAGAGAAATGGCATTTTGCCAAATTTGGAAGTTTGTGCGCTGCTCAGCGTGATTTCATTCTTTGATAGGAAGAGTAGGCGTGTGCTGAAGCGTCAACACGCGTTTTTCCGTGCTGCGAAAATTTTTCTCAAATTGGAAGAAATTTATTTGATTTTTCAAAGATTGAAAGCTCAAAAGAGGAAGATTGTTGTAAAAGTTGTTTTGATCATTAATTGCAGTGAACGAATGAAAATATTTATTCTTACAAGGACCGGTGTCAATTTTATTTCTAAACGAGATTTCGATTGTTGAAATTACAGTGTCGAGAAACAAATATCAGCGACAAAATAAAAGTGAAACAATATTTTTGAAGAGGCATTTCTGTAGAAACGGAAAAAATTTTAACCGCATACAGTTTCTTTTCAAACGAAAAAAAATTCTCGTTTTTTGCTGAGTTGCAATGGGAAATTTGTTAGAAATTATTTTGAGGAAACATGTGGAATAGTCTAACACTCTAACCTGTCAAACAATTCAGCTAAGTTTTTTTCAATAACCTACATAAACCCATTCAGTGTTTTATTGATTTTAAGTGTTAATATTTTCAAATATTTCGGTAATAACAATTTTCTTCTACAATCAAGTATTTCAAGAGAGAGTAATGGCGCTATAACCACACAGCAAAAATTATTTTTTGTAAAATTACGCAAATGTCTTGTAACAAAAAGGAGCAGGACATTTACCGTAATTTTACAGGTCGAAAACATGATTACGTGACATTTTATTTTTAGTGTACAACTTTTTTACAGGACATTTGCTGTAATAATAAATGAATCTTCGTTAATTTTCAAGGAAAACAATTTAAAATTACAGGTTTTGTTAATTACAGGTGATTTATTTTAAAGGTTGCAGTTTTCAGTGACACGTAATAGTCAAAATTTTTTTCTGTGCAAGTTCAATATCAATCAGAAATGATGGCATGCAGAAATTTGAAATTTAGTACAATAATTAGATGATAAACTCACATTGACGATATGCTGAAATAACTAGAAAGGTCTAAATTAAAGAAAAAATATTTTAGGCTTAATTTCGGATTTCTGTGTGCAAATACCACATTTCCATCCAGAAGGAATCTTAAAAGATGATCGACATCAGGAGCATACCACTTTTAAGCATTTGAGCTCCGAACGATAATAATTCGCTTTTTCATTCTTATGGAAACGTATGGTACTGTTGTCCACGTTTCTTCCTCTCCTGGATCCAGTCGTCTCCGCGTCTAATACTGCACCTAATGTATTTTTACTATTCACCGACATGCTGAAAACATAAGCATAAGCATACGATCTGCGTGATTTCATTCTTTTTTTAACGCAACTTTCCAATCACCGAAAAAACTTGTTATACACAGCAAAAATTATTTCCTGTAAAATTACGCAAATGTCTTGTAACAAAAAGGAGCAGGACATTTACCGTAATTTCACAGGTCGAAAACATGATTACGTCACATTTTATTTTTAGTGTACAACATTTTTAAAAGACATTTGCTGTAATAATAAATGAATCTTCGTTAACTTTCAAGGAAAACAATTTGAAATTAAAGGTTTTGTTAATTACAGGTGGTTTATTTTGAAGGTTGCAGATTTCAGTGCCACGTAAAAGTCAAACAAATTTTCTGTGTAGTGCTTTTAATTCCAAATCTATAGATGTAACTTTTCGCCACTTGGAATGGTCGTATCCATCTACTGATCTTGGCCTCACTCATGGTTAATTTGATGTTTTTAGCGTCATACAATTTAAAAATAACATTATAAAAATATAAAAAATAGGACCAAAGAACGATTTTTTTTATTTTTCGGTACATCTTTTGTCAAAAAACGACAAAAAAATGTTTACATTTTTTCATAATTTGACTAATATATAAGTGTGGTGTTGAAGAAACGGGATGTGTTGAATCAGTTTTTGCAATTCGAAATTCAAATTTAGCTGAAAGCAGATTCCACAATCCGATTACAGGTAACAAATCTTGGTTTTATAAAAAAAAAGTTGAATCCAGAACATCGGAAATGATTCAAACCTAAACTTATTCTTCCGCACTTATGCGGGCAGGGCAAACCCAGGCTATATAATCTAAAAACCTTGCAAAATCCGAGCATTCGATTTCAAAGTTTACAACCCAAAATCTGGGCAACATCCAGCTAAACTTAGAATCCTTCAAAATCAAGAAAAAAAATTGAAAAATTGTTTTTTTTTTCATCAAATACATCAGTTAATTTATTTGAAAAGAATTTGCTAAAAAAATTGTTTAAAACGCTAAATACATAATTGTGATTACGCAATTTGTGTTTTTCATTGATTGACATTCAATCAGGCAATCTTAGTGAGTCTAATCTTATTGAAAATTCGATATTCTGGACTAAGTACTGTATGATGTATGATTTAAATTAACATCCTATATAGCGTGGCACGGCCCGTTTGCAGCGAACTATTCGCACATCACAACTTGATCCCAATTTCCCACTAGTTGACTAAAATTGCCTTTGAGTGGACTGTTCCAAGGGAATGAATGTTATATTCTAGACTAAGTACTGTACCTAAATTTCATTCACCAACTTATTTTGTGAATAACTTTTGATAGCGATTTTCGAGTATAGTCATTGAATATCCATCAACAAGTGAGAAATTAAAAAAAAACTGTAGTAGAATTGTGGACCTGGGATAAGATTTCGAGTTTTTGGCCTTAGTCCTTAGTCGAGATTGTTTTTTTTTGATTCACTATAAATAGTTGTCATCACAATTTGATTAAGAATTTAAGGAATTAAAAATATACAAGAGACCCGCTGATTTTGGAGGACAGGGTGCTAGTTGGCTAGTACAAGCTAAGATATTTCCTCATTTCGGAAAATTTGTGCAGAGTATTGGGGTAAAATAGGCAACACGGGAAACACGCTCACCGTAATTTACCTCGTAGGCTAAATTATGAATCTTTTTTTCAAATCTGCCTTCTTAATCAGATTCAGATTTAACTGTTTTGAAATATGTCTTTTTGAATGCTGAAGAATTATAAATCGAAGTTATCCTTAAAAAATATGAAGTTTCACTGAGATCAGAAGAAGACTGAGAAGACAAGTTCTGAATCACAATTTTTGTTGAAAAGTCCAAATATAAATCTTAACTCACAATGCTTAGTGTATAATGCAATATGTACTAAGTTTGGATTCTGAACATGAGCGCTTTTTTGATCAAATTTCAAATATCTATGCGTTAGGTTTCTGGATTCTCAACCTTTATGAGTAATCTTTATAACTTTACTATTTTGTCATTCAACAAGATTCTTATTTCAAATTTCAAAAATCAGTTACATAAACTTCATCTTGAAAAATTCATTTGTTTGATTTTTATATAAATTTTAGGGTGGTTCAAAAGTAGGTATATGTTCTGAAATCAGAAACCCGGGGGCTAAAATCGTTCCATGGACTGCCAGAAGGCCTCATGATAAATTTCAGCTCAAGTTGTGCAACGGAAGTTGTGCATGAAAATTAAAGCCAAAAAAAGAGATTTTCCAGTTTCGCTTTGACAAATTATGTCAAATTTCCAAACAAACCTAAGCATTGTTGACCGACCCCTTAAGGCTAGTCCACATTAGGAGACGGTTGGTCTTAATACGGTCACAATGTTTCTTATTTCACAACATAATCGCAGTTCATCATTCAAGGATTTTATCCCAATTGTTTGTTTCTTCCCCAGTTTTTCCGGTGCGATTTCCAACTCTCAGTTTTCCCTGAAAATGATTTGGAGTCACTTTTATTACAAACAAATATCGACCTCATAAGAACTGGACTTGGTAGGATGTGCCTGTAAGTGACGGACGTGCTTTCGGGGATGATAAATTTCAAGAACTTCATAATGAAAAATATTGGATTGTTAAAAAGTGTTTGTGATTTAATTTGGTTCAATCTTGGGAGAAAGTATGCTTCCTTTCAGCTGTGCGTTGCCCAAAGACGTGAATTAGGAAGGTAGCAGAGAAAAATGCTGATGGAATAGTATCCTGTACCTACCATACGAGAGAAATTAAGAACGCGTACGAAATTTATGAAGATCCAGAAAGAAAAGTTGCAAGATGTAGATCTAAAATTAATAATCAATTTATCTCAATAAGGTAAAAATAACATTTTGTTGATTGATTTGATTTGATTTGATTTGAAATTCGTTTATTTGGAAGGGTGCTGTGCGCTATACCGATTAAGCACCCTAAAGATTGATTTGATGAATTACAATTTGAAATCTATTTCTTTTAATCAGAAACATTAAAAATTGACAGACAAGCTTAACAGTTCTATTCATATCACCAATATTTAGATTCTTGAAAAATAGGTTTTAAAATTATGACAATTTTCAAATTAAAACATATTGAATTTTCTGAATTTGATAGAAAGTTTTTAACAAAAAATCATTTTATAATTCTGAACAAAAGAAAATGTTTGTTTTTTTTTCGTTAGAAACTAAGATATTGAAATTTTGCTCACTTTGCTTTATTCAGAAAATCGTTAAGAGAAAAAAAAGATTGTGAAAAAAATTAACCGAGAAGTTAAAGGACCAAAAAAGGATATTTATCATTTATCATTACATCTTTTGATTAGAAACGACATAAAAATATTAATTTTTTTAATATAATTTTATTAAAATCAGTGTGGTTTTGAAGAAACGGGATGTGAGTATCAGTATTTTGTCAATTAATTTTTTTCCTGCTTCTAAGTTGTTGATAGCTTTTCATCTGTTTAAAGCGATTTTAATTACTTTCGTTTTATTGAGCTGTAAATTCCGGTTTTGCTGAGACTGTGAGCTTTTCTTTGCTAGATGATTGTGCAAATGCATGGTCATGAGACATGCGTTAACTCACTTCGTAAAAATCGTTGCTGATTTCTTCCGAGTTTAACGCGTTATGTGCAGAGATGCCAATGTGCCTTATTTTTCAGGATTTGTCTAATTTTTCGAGGCGCAGTCTGAAAACCTGATAAGCTATTGGATTTTCTTGATTGGACATGTGGATCGACGACGACTTTGAGGTTGCCTGATTTTTATTTCACCTGTCCCTGATTTTTGAAAAAAATGTTGGAAACCCTGTTTATGTTCAGATTGTTTTGTCTCTACCACTTTTAGCACGCCTCGCTTTGTTGTCCGATTGATGTGTTCGGCTGCCGAACGAACATGAGTTTGAATTTTGAATTCGCAGAACTGCACGTTCGTTTTGCTGATGTTTCCGTTGATTGCAGTAAACTCGACAGAGTTTTTCCGAAGCTCACTAACTGTCACTGATGCTTTCCGAGTTGAACCTACCGATAGCATCAAGGGATTGAAATCAATTTTTTTTTTCTTTTTGATAGGAGTTCAAGGGATTGAAATCAAGAGAGAATACTTTACATTTGGAATGGTAATGATCAAAATTCTACTACTGCTTCACAAATTGCAACAATTTGCAACAATTTGCATATTTTCACTCTCTCTGAGCATTGGTTTCTCTCATTTGAACTCCAACCTTCTAATTTTCACTAACAAAGTGCCACAAATTACCACAAATCCAATCATTGGCTCCACAATTTGTGTGATCATTGTCGAATTTTCTCCCTTCATTTCAGTTCCCCGGATAGCATCATTGCAGTTTGAGTTTACCGAAAAAAAAATCGATCTGCAAATATGGCAAAGTGCGAGTATGTAGACTCGCGATTTTAACATGCCTGATGGTTATTAAAAGCGATTTTCAAATTAAATTTAATAATTAAAAATATTTTGAGTATTTAACAAAAAATATCTATTAATAAAAAAATTTAACGAAAGCGAAAAACAACCTATTTCCAAACATGGAAGTGTTAAATTTCTATCGAAGAAACAAGCTGATTAATTCAGTCCTTTTTTCCCTTTTAAGTGTAATTCCTACTTTTCTGGTATTTTTAAAGTTCTGTTGATAAATAAAAGCTGACTCTTCGCTTGCAGTGGATGGAAGGGAAAAACAAATTTTGACTCATTGATTTCTTCTTCAAATTAGAAATAATTTTTTCCATTATGAAAGCAATTAAAACTATGCTATTGTCTTTGTTTAACTATCAAGAGATATGATATGTATCGTTTTAAGATTTTTTTTGTTTTTAAATTTACATAAAGTTCGATATCGTTTTGGTCGAAATGTTTTCAACTATGGCAATAATTTTCATTGCAACAAACATTTGCTTTAACGCTTTTGTAGTTTTTTATCAATTTTGTCATTTTAGTAATTTTCGTAATTTTTGTAATTTTTGTAATTTTTGTAATTTTTGTAATTTTTGTAATTTTTGTAATTTTTGTAATTTTTGTAATTTTTGTAATTTTTATAATTTTTGTAATTTTTGTAATTTTTGTAATTTTTGTAATTTTTTGTAATTTTTGTAATTTTTGTAATTTTTGTAATTTTTGTAATTTTTGTAACTTTTGTAATTTTTGTAATTTTTGTAATTTTTGTAATTTTTGTAATTTTTGTAATTTTTATAATTTTTGTAATTTTTGTCATTTTTGTAATTTTTAACAAAACTGAAAGTTATGATATTAAGTATAGCAGAAAGATGTGTTCCATAAAGCCGATTGACGATATGGCTGGAGATTCAACATATCTAATCGGTGCAATTTTGACACATGGAATGAAAAAAATTTATGGTTATATAAAGTCAAAAAAATTTAAAAATTCAAACAAGATTTTTGTCAGTCAGACTATATTGAACTTTAATTATTATGCTGGACCTGAATGTAAAAAAAGGTCCTTAATAAACAAAAAAAATTATAATGCGTATTGAATCTGTAAAAAAATTTCAATGGTTTTTCTTTCTTATTCATCTGGAAATCAGAATCGTACAAATTGAAGCCTTTGGCAAAGTTGTAAGTGATAAGATATTGGAATAAGAAAGTTTTTAATGGCCATATCAGGCAGGTTAAATGCCTACATCAAGAATAAAAATTAATCTTATAACTTTTTTTTTAACTTTTTATCATTAAACATTAAATCTACGCTCAAATGGTGCTCGAGAACGAACGTGGTTTTTCCGACGTCGTGTTTTTTCCGTCTGTTTTTCGCGAAAAAAAAAAATTGGTGAATTCGATGAAAAATCTATTCAATTTTTAAGTTTCAAGTACAAAATAATGGTAAAACGTGGTGAAACTAATAACAACTGAGATGCAGGAAAAAAATATTCGCAAGTTGTTCGGGAAATTTAGAGATGAGACTGTGAAACGAAGAAAAGCACAAACTTAGTGTGGTGGAAAATTTCTGCATTAAAATGTTCAGTTAAAAAATTTGAATGTATACCGCAAAAATAAGTTAATTATTAACACTACAAAAAGTGTTATCTTCAGACGAATTGCTGTAGTGCTTCCACGCAGCCATAGCCAGTGTGTTTTTTAACTCTATCTACTGCTACCCTCTGATGATTTTTTCGCAATGCGATCTGCATTCATTAAATCAGAAGCCGGTGGATGTAGGTTCGCTAAAAGTGTATCGCAGGCGATTCGCAGCAAATCTTGCATAGTCCGATGTCCATCTACAGATTGGTGAGCTCGTTCCTTTTTTTTCTCTTTTTTCTTATAAGCTTATATTATTTAGCAATTGTATTTTATTTCTTCATCAATCCTATTTGCCAAGTAGGATTTCCTATAAAACAACCTTTCCCCTTCCTATCTGAAAACAGCATCCTGGGTCGTATGAGTTCTCTGCACCTAAAAAGTTTCTTTAGCTGTTTCAGATTATCCCCACAATGGTTACATTGACTTGTCGAGGTGTGCATTGTAGTACTACACTGATCTTCAATGGCAACACTTGAAATGAGTTTTGAGTCCAGATACTCATTTTGGCATCTTGTGTTGTTCTTGATAATTAGTTGTACCGCATGTATCAGCCAATGCAAGATGTGTGTAGTCACCCAATGCTATGCTATGCCATGCTATGCTATGCTAAACATTAAATCTACGCTCAAATAACAATCTTACAGTGAAAAAAGAAGAACTTAATAGTGATCCGATAAAAATACGAAATGAAAAAAATATTACCATGAAATATGGCCATATGACATACCTAACTATGTTTCATGCAAAAAAAACTAGTGTTGTCTAAAATTTCACCCAATTTTCAGCCTTGACGTATGCTTAACATCCGTTTCTTTCATTTTCAATTAAATAATATAAAATATTGCAAATGTAAATGAAATATAGCTAAAATTTAGCCGCATTTAGCCGCCGGTTTCGAAAATCGGTTATTTTGACTACTTTTGTTATAAAATTATTCTCACAAAAACTGTCAAAGATTTCAACAGAAAAATTGATCTAATGTATATAAAACATATGTCCATGTGTGTTCAGTTTTTAGACTCCTATCTATTGGAATATGGGAGAAAATGAGTATTTTCCTTAATATGCGCATTTAGCCCGCCTCTCCCCTAATATGGTTTAAATGTGTTCTAAAGATGGGAATCAACCACTGTTCAAATTTTTACACTTTTCTTTTCATATTTTAGAAAGTTATATACTATTCTCGAGAAGTGGAACAGATCACTTTGAAAATCACAAATATTGAAATATTATTAGGTACAATTTTGTTTAAAATTTTCAGTAAAATGGCAACTTCCTAATTTCAAGAATCAATACGTTGCTATTAAAAATACGATGTTTTATGCTTAAAACGATGTTTTGGCATAGAGAGAACTGATAGTAATGTTTAGTTTCGCTTGAGTGACACATTTTTTCAAACATTGTTTTTCTATTTCAGGTGACACAAATCCAAACATTTTTGTAGTACTGGCACTGGTACTGGTACAGAACTAAAACGATGATCTTTCTTATTGTAAATTACAGGTTGAGTCCCATTTCACATTCAACTAAATAATTCTTCTTCCCATAAGTCACTATCACAGTTTCTAAAACGAATATGTTCCACATCGAAAAGAAATCCAGCGCCAGTTTCGCTCTTCTTCACCCATATACGTACCGCGAGCACGAATTTCATTTTGCACAATTTTGAATTTTAGTTTTGCCAAAAAGTTTTCACCAAAACAAACACTGACTGGTCAGCCTTCGCAACAAAAACTGATACCGAAATCTCGATTTTTGCAAGCTTTTATATAAGCACACAATCGTTAGGATCCGGTCCTGGTGCGCGGCATCAGGATTAATTTTCGCATGGATAATGGTGCGCGAATGGGGAAAAATTCGAATCGAAAAAAACTTTTCAAGCGGAACTTCTTCTACTGCCACAGTTCTAAGCCGAGAACGGGTGACAGTCAGACGCATATTTTATTGCCGAAAAATCAGGTGTGGAAGATTTGACGCATGCAGCTGAATGAATGTGGAACACCAACGTCGTTGGAAATTAATTAATCGATACTTAAATTAGTGAGTTTTTTTACGCTCTGGTCACTCAGAAAATGAAATACCTTCTTACAAAAACCAATCTAGGGGTAGTGGGTTTTAGAACAAAATTCCATATGTCGCTGATTAGGATCAAAGTTATAATTTCTTTCAAGTTCCTAGAAAATAAAAGGCTCACACCATCATAGGACGAGTTATTTAAATATTCAGCAGTCATAACGATATTCCAATCATTTTCAATTCGAATTCAAGTTTTCAAAAGGTTTTGACAAAAAAAAACCAACCCATTCGCTTATCCCAACAGCAGCAGCTTCTTCTTGAGCAGCAACAGTCCGAAGGTTTGCTGGGGGTCCTGAGGATTTTCGGCTTCGTTCATCAGCATGGCGTCCGAGGGAACGGCAATGATGCTCTCGTCGTTGACGGCCGGCATGGCGAGCGCAACGGCCAGCACCAGAGCAAAAACGCAAGCGATCTGGAAGCAGAAATGGAAAGTTTTCTTTTAAATGTTAAATCTGATTTGATAATGCACGCCGGGTAAAAGTATTGGTAGGAAAATTTCAAAAATTTAAACTATGTAAACTGTGGTAATAAATTTTAATTCTATGTTCTATATCAGTGGTTTTCAAAGTGGTCCCTACCGCCCCCTGGGGAGCGTTAAAAGTCTTTACGGGGGCGGTGAGCTCAACTTTGAAATTTGGGTGGTGCTGGAAGGGCTCAGGGAGGCGGTGAGGTCGTTCACAAATCACAAAACAACGTAGATTTGAGTAAACAAGAAGCAAAACAATAAAAAAAACGTTACTAAACATCAAATTACAGCCAGGTTTAAAATAAAAATATGTATAATTTCGCAGAGCTGCATAGCAATCACGAGCAGATTTTTCCAAATTGTTTATAGGGAGTTTACCTTAAAAAAGATTAATGAAAAATATGGAAAGAAAAGTTCTATTTTTTTTCTCTGAAAATCCGGACAAACCCTAATAAAACCGAGCAATCTGGAGTGCTTAGTATATCACTATCATTTCCAGAGTTCCGTTATTATTATCTATTTTAAAGTTTAAGATCGGCGAATGTTGCTTATCTTTGAATAGCATTCAAATGCATATTTTAGGTTTCATAATATAAATTTGAAATTTATGATATCCAGAAATACTTTGGCTTGACATTAATTACTGTTTTATAAATCCGAAAATGACAAATAAATGGCAAATGAAAAATTTTGCTCAACGAAATTCAAGAATTTTGATTTGTTTCCGAATCAAACTGATTGTTTCCAATTTTAAGTATTTTTTCTGGAAATAAAAATAAAAGTGGTTGTACATTAGTTTTTTTTCATGACAAAGTTTACAATTCAAAATCTGAAAAAATAAAAACTCGATAAACAAATTTACTATTATTTTAAAAACATCATTACTGTAGCTTTGAACCGGATCTCAGGATTGAATTGAAAAATATATTCATAGCTCGGTTTCAAGGAATTATAAATTTTATTAACATTCAATGAAGACACTTATTCCAGGAAATAGATTAAGAAAAATTATTCATAAATTTAAATCATAGTGCGGTCAGAATATGAAATTCCACTCGAAAATTTCAATCAGATTTAAATTCTTTGTATTAGAACAGCTATCAATAGTTGCAAATTTATTATTTATTTTGATTCGAAAAAGAGACTTCTAAAACAGGAGTAACTCGTATTCTAAGCAAACATTTTATACAATAACCAGTGTTTCGATAATTATAAGTCTTTTTGTGTGATTGCTTTGGAAATTTCACAAGAAATGACTTTCACATAACAAAAATTAACGAAATTTTGTTTTCAAGTCACCAAAAAACCCATAAAACAAAACTTTTTATGAATTCAAAAAACCAAATGGTATTAAAATCATAAGATGAAATATTTTATAGTTTATTGCTAATTTTATTGAGAATAAAAAAAGATTTTTTTGATAAACTCCATACGTTTACTCACAAATTCTCATTGCTACTTTTTGGAGCTCTTCATCAACACAGTTGAGTGGCGGAATAAAAAAGAATTATAGACGAAGATCGATAGCTTTTAGAAAAAGATAAATTTCGAACATGTATTCCAAATCTAGCACAGCTAGTACATCTCTCGCTGGAACATTAGGTGGTTTTCCTCGGGCACGAAGAGAGTCTATAAAATTCGTTCTGGCGACAAGATGGACCTCACACGAAAAAACAATATGCTCGATGTCATGGTAACCTTGGCCGCAACTACAAAAATTGCTGCCAGCAATGTTACCGCGTCTAAGGAATAATGATTGGACATGAGACGGGAAAATATACGAATAAAATCCCGACTCAAGTTCAATCTATTAAACCATGGTTTAAGACTTACCTTTGGGATAATCGAGTGCAGCCACCGACCCAACTCATCATCGTCCCATTTGCGCTGCCAGTTGACAAAAGAGTATCTTCGAACCAAATAGTAAAATTCGTTGAAGACGATTTCACGTGGATACGTGTCGCCTTCCATCGCCCCCACCTTTGCCAGAGAGTCTGTCGTCTCATTGCCCACTATCGAGCAATGCGAGGGAACCCAAACAAAGGTGATGGTAAAGCGACGTTTTGATAAAGCACTCAAATTATTCCGTATCTTCTCGATGAAGTACGGCGAGTGCTTTCCCGGTTTTATCGAATGGATTGCTTCAACAGAGCTCAAACTATCCGTAACAATATACCTAATAGTGTCCAACTGGCCGTGAAGCGACACTGTCCAAAGCCCAGTGAATAGCTGCTAACTCTGCAACATATACAGAGCAGTAGCAGTAGCATCAGGGAATCGGCTGATTTATTTTCGAAATTCTTCAGCAGTGTTTATAGCTCGTCTAATCCTGATTGCGCTAATACCTATTTTGGAACTCTACCGAACTATGACGTCAGGCTCCCACAACCTCTATTTACCGATCAGGAAGTGTTAAACGTACTCAGTTCGCTCGATCCATCGAAAGGTCCAGGTCCAGATGGCATTCCATCGTCATTGGTTTCGAGATTAGCTGTATCTCTTGCAACACCGCTTTGTTTAATTTTCAACCGATCAATCTCAGAAGGTGTTTTTCCTAGCCATTGGAAAATCGCTTCTATATGGCCGATTCATAAGTCTGGGAATGCGCATCGTGTGGAGAACTACCGGCCAATTTCAATCCTCTGCTGTTTTTCAAAGGTGCTTGAAGTTTTGATGTACGAAAGGCTCTATTCAGCAGCTACTCCGATACTTGCCGAAGTCCAGCACGGGTTTATCCGGAAGAGATCAACGTTGACCAACTTGATGTGCTATGCCAGTGACCTGCATACTGCAACTGATAAATAACTGCAAGTGGACTCAATATACGTCGACTCGACTTTGCCAAGGCCTTCGACAAAGTACCTCATATGGTCGTCGTGGAGAAAATAAAACGCTATGGTTTCCCTGAATGGGTAAGCAAATGGTTGCACTCTTACCTGCTTAATCGTCAAGGCTTCGTAAATATCCGTGGAATTCACTCCACTATGTTTACTATGCCGTCTGGTGTTCCGCAAGGTAGTCACTTAGGACCACTTATTTTCGTGATTTTCATAAACGATTTAGCAACCGTCCTTCAATCGCCAAAAATACTGTTCGCAGATGATTTGAAAATCTACCGGATCGTTGACTCAAGAGTGGACGGCGCTTCGCTCCGAGAAGACATTAACAGACTTCTCGCATAGTGTGAAAAACATGGAATGGAAGTAAACGCTGATAAGTGCAAGTGCATCAGATTTTTTAGAACCAAAAAATTCCTTGGTCTTCGATTACGCTTTTGGTGGCACTCCGCTCGAAAGAGTTGTCACAATTAAGGATCTTGGAGTAACCTTTGATCAGAAACTCTCGTTTAATCAGCATATCGCAACAACAACAGCTAAAGCGTTCGCTTTGTTTGGATTCCTGCGACGAAATACTTTGAGCTTTGAGGACCCATACGCTCTCAAGACAGTGTTCTGCTCTTTGGTGCGAAGTGTCTTGGAGTATTCGGCACCAGTTTGGGCACCCTACCACTCTGTCCATATCGAACGAATCGAACGAATTCAGAGAAAATTTCTTCGTTAGGCGTTGCGTCAACTGCCATGGCGAGACCCTGTAAGGCTACCACCCTACCCACAAAGGTGTGCTCTTTTGTCTATACCGTCCCTAGGCCAAAGAAAAACATATCTGCAGCGGATGTTTGTATACGAAATCCTGACAAATGCTGTAGACTGTCCACAATTGCTCCAAGGTTTGCCTGAGTTTGCACGTCCCAGCCCGCCGTTTGCGTAATCAAACCACCTTTTGGCTACCTAAATAGAAGCAGAACAGTTTTTGGACAAAACCACCCGCTTAATCGATGTTGTCAAGTCTTCAACGATGTTTCACACTTGTTTGACTTCAATGTATCCAAATCAATGTTTAAATGTGCAATCCGTAACGTTCCCTAGTTTTAACATAGTTTTAATTTAAACATAAGTTAATTTTAATATTCGGTCTGTATGGCAGCAGTCAAAGACTTAAATAAATAAATAAAAGCATGGTGACTCGAGACTGTGAGAGGCGTTGAACACTCCAAATCCTGTTGTTTCTTCTATAAGTGATCCATCGGTAAAGTACATTTTATCAGCATCGACGTGTCTTTATTTAGCTTCGGAAATTCTTGGAATCAGAAGAGGACGATGCGAGACCGAAATTCCACGAATTTCCTGCTGCATAGACAAATCAAACTGGACAGAAGAATGATCGTAATCTGGGCTACAAACATGAGTTGGAGAATACGAAGAAGGGTTTACCTGCATTGACATGAGGACATGGTATATAGCCATAAATCTAGTTTGAAAATTTTGCTCAAGTAACCTTTCGAAATTCACAATCACCAATGGGTTCATGACCTCACACCTGATGAGGAACCGGTATGATAGTAAATTGAATCGATCTTTAAGAGGAAGTATTCCTGCTAAAACTTCGAGACTGCTTTATAATGTTGAACAATACGCCAAAACCGTATGGAAAACCCTGCAATTCCTTTACGAAAAGATAGATGTTTTTCTGTCGTCAAATACTTTTAATTAAAGATCAATTCTTGTGGATGCTTTTTTCTAAATAAAAATCATAAGACAAAATTTTCAAAATAAGCACAAATTGTACTTAATTTTGTCATTTTCAGCAGAATTAAGCCAACGAACTGATTTTAGTTAAAAATATCAAATTTTCAAATCGAACTTACAATAAGAGTTATAAGACTGCGATTTCTTGCAATTTCAATCACTATTCGAAAAGTCGTCTTGATAATTTTATTTTGAATATGGAATTCATTGAGGCGCTGAATCAGAATCTTGAATTTTGAATTTTGAACCTAAATTCAAAATTTGAACTTAAAATCTGTTTCGAAGTTTAAAATTTGAAATCTGTTTCGGATTTTTGATACGTTTTCTAAAATGTAGGAAAAAACGGTTTCTGAATTTAGATTCCAGATTAGAATTTCAAATAGGAGCTTAGAATTGAAATTTGACTCGGAGGCCTCAACCATAAATCCATAAGAGCTTGTGTCATAGCTCAGTTGGCAAGTCAGTCGCCTGCTGAGCCGATGTCCGTGAGTTCGAACCCAAGAGTAAATATCGATCACAGTTGTACCGGATAAGTTTTTCAATGATTGTCCGCCAACTGCATCGTTGATATAAGTCGCGAATGACATGAAGATGTTAAAACGACTATAATCGAAACAAAAAAAACATGTTTTGTGTTTCATTGTTGATTCTTTATTTCAATGATGTATTTCTATACCGACTTGCGAACCTCAATTAAAAAAATATATAAATG
This sequence comes from Uranotaenia lowii, assembly GCF_029784155.1. Taxonomy (NCBI): domain Eukaryota; kingdom Metazoa; phylum Arthropoda; class Insecta; order Diptera; family Culicidae; genus Uranotaenia; species Uranotaenia lowii. The sequence continues at coordinate 54,222,366 of NC_073693.1, forward strand.
ATGCATCTGTATTGCCATTTTGAAGCTGTGTTATGTTAGAATTTTCCATAAAAACAAAGTTCGAGTATAGTGCTTTTACACAGCGCAGCAGTATAAGTAAATCGTTGGGCAAACAAAAGTGACAACTTCATGCAAAATGAATACGATTTGAAGAATGCAAGTTAGTTTTTTGAATAATTTGTGAAAACTATCAATATTATTTTAAAGCGCAGCACATTTTTGGGAAGCCAGTGCATTTGTTAATTTGTTTATAATTTTTTTTTTTCTGATTTCGAGTCAGGTTCTTTGAAAAGATGAAGATTGTGCACAGGATATGAACGTTTCTAGTGGAAGCAGAACAAATATTGCTGAAGTTCCCTAATCAATTTCGCGACGAAAGAACAAAATTTTTTCCAGTTACACGATAAGACTATGGAAAAACGTCACTCCGACGGAGAATCGTTAAATCAAAACTAACGTTTATACGCCGAATTGACGCACATCCATTTTAAGCAATTTTGAAGAATTGTGTTTCAAAAGGCTGCATTTGTCATCTATCTTTGCATAAATTCTGCAGATCACATTTTATGAAAAGTCCCAGATTAACTGATAAAGAGGAAAAAGAGAAAATCGCTTTTATTCGCTTAAAACGAAAATGGTTTATGCGTCACTTCGGCGTAATACGGCAGTATAGCCTATAGGGCTTTTGCTACCCACACATACAAGAGGTCTGTGCCCAACAGACCCAACGGTTTTTATATGCAGCAATGGCAAAATTCAACTAAAATTTCGTATTTTCCGTTAACCCTTTCCTTCCCACGAGGTTTTTCACGTTTTAAAAATAGAAATATTGATTTACAGCTAAAGTTCTAGAACAAAAGATGCATAATTTAAGCCTACTTTAATGATACATTTGATAAATTTGGGTTTTGAGGTGGATCATATGTGCTCCATTGGGAAGATAACAATACATAGGGTGCAAATGAAAACAGGAAATAATTGCCAAAAAACATGGAATTTCATCCCTTCATTGATGACAAACTAAAGCGATCCTATTTGATAAAAAACTTCTTCGGTATACGCATCCCTTGAAAGTCTATTTATTGAAATATTTGAAATTTTCATTTTTGCCTTGGAATAATGGCCGCCATGACACTTTTCGCAAGGAAAACAAAACATGCCGTTTTTCAAGAAAATCACGAATTTTAACAAATATTTCGAGACATGTGGTCATTTAAGCAGATGAAATAACTATCCTGAAGCGCCTGAAGCGATTTTTTTGTTGACGAAATGATTTTCATGAGTATTGATAAGAAGCTTCACAAGTAGAAAAGTACGTTTTGTTCCCAGTGTATCACCAGTGATCCACTTTACTTACTCAAAAATTTACATGTTTTAGTTGAAATCTAAGTAAACCATCATTTGATTCTGCTTGCATAAGCAACCTTCAGCACGTCAGTATTTTTATTTGAAGGAAATTATAAGAACTTGATTGTTCAGGGTTAGCTATAACGTGTAAAAATCACTTTTCGGCAACCTGTTCAACAGATTAACAAAAAAATCAATTTAATCCCGTAACTGTCACTTATGTCTCTGCAGATGTCACGCATCTGCTATCAGCACTTCGGTTTGACCTTTCCCCGATACGTACCGCAAACAAGAATTTCATTTTGCACCGATTTGTTTTGTTTATTTCCTTTTATTTTAACAACTTGTGACAACCTTCGTGGTCAGCCTTCGCGACAAAAACTGATTCCGAAGTCCCGAATTTCTACAGCTTTTATATAGACAATCTCTGTCAAGCTGCCTACCAGATGTCGTTCTGTCAAGGTGCCAATTGTTCCCATTAGGCTCACAGTTTCTGGATTACCATTTTGCCCTAGACAGTAAGATGGAGCGAGGTGAAAAAAAAAAAGAAGTTTAAACAAACCTGACCAGTGAAAGAATTTTACACCCAAAAATCTGAGACTAAATTTGAACATGAATAAAAATGTGCATGAACTCTAAGCAGTGCGAATGCCTGAGGCGTAAAATGTAACAACAGTACCAAAATAAAATTTTCAGTGTAACACATATCAATTTCTAAGATTTGGGTGTAGGTCAAAAAGCGTTGAGATCAACATAAAACCCTTCGTCAAGATCCCGATCGGCACGGTTCAGGTTATGGGTGCTGTAAAGTTGTCTTCTGTGGGCAAATAGCACCTGCCTCTGATTGGGCATTTCTCATAGTTTACAACCCAACAGGATCAACTCCGTTCTGCCTGATAACGAGAATGTTTCCGGTAAGATTTATCTATAGCGAAATTTGAATTTTTGATGAAGAAAATCGGATCTTAGGATGAGCACATGTTTTATTAATGAAATCCATTGGTTAACACCTATTTGGGTACGTTAGTACAGTTTTATAAGGTTGCTTTAACAAATCTAGGAAATACCATCTACAATCAGGAAATCCACCTAAAATTTAGGAATTCATTTCTTAAATCGTAAGATTGTAGAAAATAAACTTGTTTTTCTGTAAAATAACTGCACCAGAACTGGAACTTGTCGCTTTTTCATCCGTTAATGCTTGATGGGGTGAACCTTTAGAATCATGATCACGTTCTGATCTTGAAATTTTATGATTGATTGTTCACAGTAGTTTTAAATCATCCGACAGTTCCAATTTATTTTTTAATATTTTGTGATTCAGAAACTAGTGGGGCTACAGTTTCTTTTTTAGTCTCTCTGTTTTTTTTTAAACTGATTCATTTTGTCTTTTTTTCTTCGTTTGTCTCTCTGTATGTTCAAAGTTTTCAAAGATAATATAAAAAATTATGAGTTGTAATGAAAAAAAACAGGAAAAGATGGTAGGATGGAAAAAAAATCCGATAGAGAGAAAGATAAATTACAAATATATCTTTCTCTCTATCGGAATTTTTTTCCATCCTACCATCTTTTCCTGTTTTTTTTTCATTACAACTCATAATTTTTTATATTCTATTTCTGCATTTTTACTCTCTGTATATTTTTGATTGGATTTCTTCTCCTTTATGCTACTTCAACCTATTCCTCCAACCTTAACTTCTTACAATACATCTGCGCCTCTTTTCTCTTTCTCTCTTCCTTTCTCTCCGTACCATTATCCATTTCTCTGTTTCTAATTTTCTAAAATGAGCTTGATGATTTGAAAAAAAAAAACCAAAAAGAGGAACAACAGAAAAAAAAACCATTTATTAAAATGTCAATTCAAATAATAAACAAGGAGAAAATAACCAAAATGTCAAAAACGACACAAAAATGTCAAAAATGTCAAAAATGTCAAAAATGTCAAAAATGTCAAAAATGTCAAAAACGACACAAAAATGTCAAAAATGTCAAAAATGTCAAAAATGTCAAAAATGTCAAAAATGTCAGAAATGTCAAAAATGTCAAAAATGTCAAAAATGTCAAAAATGTCAAAAATGTCAAAAATGTCAAAAATGTCAAAAATGTCAAAAATGTCAAAAATATCAAAAATGTCATAAATGCCGAAAATGTCGAAAATGTCAAAAATGTCTAAAATGTCCAAAATGTCAAAAATGTCAATAATGTCAAACATGTCAAACATGTCAAAAATGTCGAATATGTCCAAAATATCAAAAATGTCAAAAATGTCGAAAATGACAAAAATGACAAAAATGGCAAAAATGACAAAAATGACGAAAATGACAAAAATGACAAAAATGACAAAAATGACAAAAATGACAAAAATGACAAAAATGACAAAAATGACAAAAATGACAAAAATGACAAAAATGACAAAAATGACAAAAATGACAAAAATGACAAAAATGACAAAAATGACAAAAATGACAAAAATGACAAAAATGACAAAAATGACAAAAATGACAAAAATGACAAAAATGACAAAAATGACAAAAATGACAAAAATGACAAAAATGACAAAAATGACAAAAATGACAAAAATGACAAAAATGACAAAAATGACAAAAATGACAAAAATGACAAAAATGACAAAAATGACAAAAATGACAAAAATGACAAAAATGACAAAAATGACAAAAATGACAAAAATGACAAAAATGACAAAAATGACAAAAATGACAAAAATGACAAAAATGACAAAAATGACAAAAATGACAAAAATGACAAAAATGACAAAAATGACAAAAATGACAAAAATGACAAAAATGACAAAAATGACAAAAATGACAAAAATGACAAAAATGACAAAAATGACAAAAACGACAAAAATGACAAAAATGACAAAAATGACAAAAATGACAAAAATGACAAAAATGACAAAAATGACAAAAATGACAAAAATGACAAAAATGACAAAAATGACAAAAATGACAAAAATGACAAAAATGACAAAAATGACAAAAATGACAAAAATGACAAAAATGACAAAAATGACAAAAATGACAAAAATGACAAAAATGACAAAAATGACAAAAATGACAAAAATGACAAAAATGACAAAAATGACAAAAATGACAAAAATGACAAAAATGACAAAAATGACAAAAATGACAAAAATGACAAAAATGACAAAAATGACAAAAATGACAAAAATGACAAAAATGACAAAAATGACAAAAATGACAAAAATGACAAAAATGACAAAAATGACAAAAATGACAAAAATGACAAAAATGACAAAAATGACAAAAATGACAAAAATGACAAAAATGACAAAAATGACAAAAATGACAAAAATGACAAAAATGACAAAAATGACAAAAATGACAAAAATGACAAAAATGACAAAAATGACAAAAATGACAAAAATGACAAAAATGACAAAAATGACAAAAATGACAAAAATGACAAAAATGACAAAAATGACAAAAATGACAAAAATGACAAAAATGACAAAAATGACAAAAATGACAAAAATGACAAAAATGACAAAAATGACAAAAATGACAAAAATGACAAAAATGACAAAAATGACAAAAATGACAAAAATGACAAAAATGACAAAAATGACAAAAATGACAAAAATGACAAAAATGACAAAAATGACAAAAATGACAAAAATGACAAAAATGACAAAAATGACAAAAATGACAAAAATGACAAAAATGACAAAAATGACAAAAATGACAAAAATGCCAAAAATGCCAAAAATGTCAAAAATGACAAAAATGACAAAAATGACAAAAATGACAAAAATGACAAAAATGACAAAAATGACAAAAATGACAAAAATGACAAAAATGACAAAAATGACAAAAATGACAAAAATGACAAAAATGACAAAAATGACAAAAATGACAAAAATGACAAAAATGACAAAAATGACAAAAATGACAAAAATGACAAAAATGACAAAAATGACAAAAATGACAAAAATGACAAAAATGACAAAAATGACAAAAATGACAAAAATGACAAAAATGACAAAAATGACAAAAATGACAAAAATGACAAAAATGACAAAAATGACAAAAATGACAAAAATGACAAAAATGACAAAAATGACAAAAATGACAAAAATGACAAAAATGACAAAAATGACAAAAATGACAAAAATGACAAAAATGACAAAAATGACAAAAATGACAAAAATGACAAAAATGACAAAAATGACAAAAATGACAAAAATGACAAAAATGACAAAAATGACAAAAATGACAAAAATGACAAAAATGACAAAAATGACAATGACACCAATGACAAAAATGTCAAAAATGACAAAAATGACAAAAATGACAAAAATGACAAAAATGACAAAAATGACAAAAATGACAAAAATGACAAAAATGACAAAAATGTCAAAAATGACAAAAATGACAAAAATGACAAAAATGACAAAAATGACAAAAATGACAAAAATGACAAAAATGACAAAAATGACAAAAATGACAAAAATGACAAAAATGTCAAAAATGGCAGAAATGACAATAAATGACAAAAATGTCAAAAAGTTAAAAATTTTTGTTTTTTTTTGTTTATTTTATAGAGGCCTTAAAATGTCAAAAATGTCAAAAATGCCGGAAATGTCAATTTCAATTTTTTTAAATAAATTAAATGTCATAAATGTAGTAACTTTTTCATAAGAGAGAAAATTTTAAAAAGTTTCATAATATTTAAAAGTGTCAAAATATCCAAAAAAGTCAAAGGTACCAAAAACGTAAAAAAATGTCAAAAGGTCAATGATTTTTTTTCCAAATTTGCGTCAGAAGTTCTAGATATACGTTGATTGCATCTTACCATCCCATCAGTTAACCGATACCGACCGCAGTGATAAATATGAAAGATGTTCTATCCAACCCTTTTTAAATTTGTGAGCTATGAGACAAGATTCTTCATTACATTACTACAAGTTTTTTCTTCTGAAAGTTGGATCGAATGACAACCGTTATATTATGAAATTTCAAAGGGACATTGAACCCTTTTACTACTTATCATCTTTTAGGAAAAAATCAGCCGTAACTTCAGATTTCGAAGAATTCGTTACAAGGGTCCAATTTTTCGAAGATAACAAATTAACTGAGAATCCGAAGATTCCAGTTCCTTCCAAAAGAAGCTGGATGAAACCCAGACGCTTCTCAGCACCACTTTCAGACGAATCACTAAAATTCACACCGCCTGCTAGACAACGTGATTAGAATATTTTTTTTTTTTGCCAAAATCTTCCGCGGCTTCTTCTGACCGGACGATATGCTAATTTTTCCATTCATTATATTACGAAATTTTCGGCGAACCGCTTTAACCATTCGGATTTCCTCGCTTCTAAACCGGTTCCATCTTGCACGTGTGACAAATTGCAGAGAATTTTTTCGATGTTTTTTTTTCTTTTGTTCCAATTTCTAAGGCCGTTATTCAAATTCGAAAAAGGTGGTCTTTTTAAGATAAAAAATTGTTATTTATTTACAAAAAAAAAAAAATAACTTTAGATCCGTTTTGTTGATGTGAGGTTTCTGCTTTTTTCTGTCTTCTTCAACTACACACTTCGGGAGGAGAAATCCGATGACCTTTCCAGGATTCACAGATGGCTCGCGAAAAATGTTGGACAAAATGACTAAAAACTTTCCCGACTCCGATTATCTGTCTGTGGATTCCGGCTGGTTTTGGTGATTCGCGATGGGGTTGTGACTGTTTGATATGCAATTTTTTTTTCCTGCTTATTCTAGGTTAAAGCTAAAGCGAACTAGGGCAGCAAAACTGAAGGTGTCGTTTTGGTTTTAGATTCCTCTGTTGGGAATTGCGCTCCTCCTAACCCAAGAACAGCAGCTTCTTCAGTTTCTTCAGCTTGAAGAAGGCTTGCGGATCCTGAGGATTGAAGGTGTCGTCGACTTCCGCCTCGTACAGGTCACCTCCCCCGAGCAGCGATTCGTCGTTGACGGCTGGCATCGCGGACACCAGAGCCAGCGCTAGCACGAACAGGGCGATCGTCTGGAAGGAAAAAGAGTGTTCGGAAATTAAATGTAGTTCCATATATATTGCTAAAAAATTTTAATTAATATAAATTTAAGAATAGTTAAGTGCAAATGAACATCTTAAAATTAGTTAATTTTTTTCAAATTTTCGACATTCGAATTCTGGAATTTAAAACTAGAATCTAAAAAGGACATATTTTTTCATTTTCATCATTTTTATGAGAAATATGTACTTGGATTTCGGCCGGTATTGCCCGGCTGTTTGGTTGAAAATTTGAAAATCCAATGTTTTTGCCAGCTTTTTGCTTACTTTAGCGTTTATAAACCGAGAACAAGGTTTAATTTATAAAATAAAACTTGCAAATTAGGCAAAGTAATGAGTGATGTAATGATAAATTTAAACTGATTTAATTCATTCAAATAATTCGAAAATTCTATATTTACAGTTAAAATACTTTATCCGTTTTGAACAATAAAAAAACAAATAACTAAAAATAACTATATTAAACATTGGTGAATAAATATTCAAAACTCTTAATTTAAATAGTTGGTAGAATACTGAGCTTAAGTTATGAAATTATTACAGCAGATTTGTGAATGGTCAGTGTCAGACAGCCAATATCAGTCGACTTTTTTTGATACTGCTTTGCCAATGCCAATATTACCAAGTTGAATGAACAACATTATGCATGCTATGATTTTCTCTTCCTACGAGCAAAGATTGCATTTTTGAACTGTTGTATTAGGATGAGATGAAAGATATGTAGAAAATGAATGAAGTTTTTAAATAAACAAAATAAAATGAAAGATGAATTCGGCAACACTGAAGAAAACTGAAATAAAATAAATTCCTATGGTCTTATATTTTGGCAACACTAGGCAAAACAAACAACCCAAAGTCAGTCATTGATCTATTCTTGTGAATGACAGACATGACTTAGTGAATCTCTGACTTGAGATTCGTAAGAATCGTTAAATCACGACAATGGCGTATTTGGTAGAATAAGCACAAAGAGCGCAGATTGTTAAAGCTGCTGCTTCGATTATTTGTTTATGATTAAGCCACCGATGAAGAAATGGATTGACTGAGGGAGCGCAGATTTCAAGCTTGTGCTACGAAAAAAAAATTTCGTATCCCGCCACCGGTAAAAAGACGAATAGGCTTAGGAAGTGCAGATTTTTAACCCTTTCCTTCCCATGATAGCACAGGTGATCCACAAATTTGCACAGCGCGCATTTGAACTGGGCGCTTTGCATCAAAACCATTTTCTCAGAAAATCGCTAATGTTTACTCGGCAGATCAAGAATTGCGCAAAAGTCGGATTTTTTCAAATTTAAATCAAGTAGTTAGTTATTTGATGCTCAATAATTTGACAAATTTTCATAATAATTCTCAAATAAAAAAAAACTGACGTGTAGAGGGTTGCTTATGCAAGCGGAATCAAATGATAGTTTACTTTGATTTTAACTAAAATATGTAAATTTTCGAATAAGTAAAGTGGATCACCGGTGATACATTGGGAACAAAACGATTTTTTTGGTGGTGAGATTTTTATCAATACTCATGAAACCATAGCATAGCAAAGGGTGACTACACACATCTTGCATTGGCTGATACTCTGATACACATGGTATAACTAACAGTGAAAACCAGCAGAAGATGCCAAAATGAGAATCTGGATTAAATTCTCATTTCAAATGTTGATTTTGATTTCAAAGTAGTCGAAGATTACTACAGTACTGTAGCTGAATTCAAAGGAATCTTCGACTACTTTGAAATCATAGTTTCATTCAGCTAAGAGGTTCTTCAAAGGTTGATTTTGAAGATTAGTGTGGTACCATAGTGCACACCGCGATAAGTCAATGTAATCATGGAAGGGAAAATCCGAAACAGTAAAATAACTCTTTAGGTGCAGATAACTCATACAATCCATAAAGCTGTTTCAGATAGGAACGGGAAGGGTGCAATTGAGGGAATCCTACATGGCAAATAGGATTGATTAATGATATAATGAATGAAACATGAAACAATCTCACCAAAGTTCCTCGTCAAGAGTGTTGAATCTTTTAACATTTTCCAATCTAAGAAATCCAATTTCCCCCTTAGCTCGAGGGACAAAATATTCATAAGGCAATTTGTATAAGCTTGTTGTCAAATAAGTTTGGCTGTTTGAGTTTTTTTCACAACTACTCCACAGGGAAAGGTCACTTCTCTATCACTGGCACTAAGACAACATAATCTTTCTATCCCAAATCCCAGACTGACCACTTTTTGTAACAGAAAAATCCGGCACTCCGAGCGCAAATTTACAGTTATATTTAGCATTGAAATCGTGGGATTCAACAAGACCAAATTTATACATCAAGAACTTGTTTTTTTTAAAAACAATCACTTCAGGCTTATTCAATGAAAAACGAAATCCCAGTGCCGACACGAACAACAACACCGCAATCAAGCAAGGTTCTTTCGACTCCATGAGGCAAATAAACCTCTCCGAAAGACCATGTCCTTACACTTGGAGCACTTATCTCGGTGGCCATCCATGCTGAACTAGATTGAAAAACGAAAATTATTGGAATTATTAGAAGAGCGAAAAAAACGCGTGCGGTGTCAATCAGACATCGCCAACTTCCTTTAATCAATACTCATGAAAACATTTCGTCAAAAGTTTTTCCAAAGCTGTTCGGGTCAACATGACCAGAGCGCAAATTCAAAGCATCTTAATCATCATTCCAATATACTGAATAACTGAGATTTTATAGACACCAAGTATTTTTATGAAAATAATAATCAAATTAACGAGACAAAACTAACATTTAAATATGTTTATAAAAACGGATTATTGAATAATAAGATAAAACGAAGCAAAGCCAAAACTGAATGCTTTCTTTTCAAGTAAGATTTTTTTCAACCGGAAAAACTAGGACAGAGGTCAAAATTTTCAAATTTATCCATTTTTTGGATATATGTATTCTTGGCAAATACAAAAATAAAAGAAATACTCCAAAACTGCAAATCTGTCAGAAATTATAAGCAACTAGCTGACCCGGTAAACTTCGTTTACCTTTTACTTAATATTATAGCGCCAGCACTAAATTTTACTTCGGAAGTCCGGACTTCCGATCCCGAACTTACTTCCGAACTTTTGACAGTTGTGTTTAAAAAAATAACAGTGTATGATATGCGACGTTGCCACAAATAAATTTGTATCCACCAGAGTATCTCTACATACATTAAGCATGCCACAGACTACACAACATTGGTACAAATGCGATGAAATTCGATGAAATTTTGTCGCAGTGAACACGATTTGCATCGTGTATGGCACTGCTTGTATGAGCGCCCAAACGGTTTGAGTAAAATCGGTCGGGATCGAAATATTTTGTACAAACCACCCTCTGTCGGGGTGGAAATGTTTTTTTTGTGGTGCTGTTGCTGTTTTCGCCAACAATCGTTTGTGTTCGCGTGAAATATACTCTTACGGATAAGAATGATATACACAAACGATTCAAATGAATTTCTGGCAACGTTGATTTATGTGAATTTGAAAACAGAAAATTTCTTGGCGCACGCTTAAATAAAACGACTCAATATGTTTTGGTCGGAAGTCAGCCATGATGCCTGTTCACCAACGACGTTTATAAATTTTTATCTAAACGCACAATAAATCGAAAGAAAATGGTGAACTTCATCTACCCGTTCTAAACTTCTATTGCTCGTGAATCAATTATCATGAAAATCGTCTTAAAATTGTTCTAGTTGTGTTCCATATCAAGTTGATTTTGTATGGGAACCCTCCTTCCATGAAAGGTGAGATTCTCGAAACGACTATACAAACCATCTCTGACCCGAAAAACTGTCGATTACCAAATTTCACTTCATTCCGACCACCCTTTATACGTTATGGTGTTACAAAGAAAATGCCTCCATTTTTATGTATAAGATTAAAAATAGTTTGTTTTTTTGGGACTTTTTTATTCGAAATAACGTGGTAGAACAAATATCTTAAACTAGAATAAATTACCTACACAACGAATCTAAAATCATCACATCTAAAATCATCACAACGAATCTAAAATCTAAAATCATCAACATTTGCGGCCTCGAAAAAAAAACAAACAAACTACAGGTCAAATTTCCACGAAACGGATATTTAACGAACATCATTGAAAGGTTGCCAAAACCACAGAAAAATTTATAATTTCACAGAATTTCGAGCAAATTTTTATCACAGAACATAAAATTTTGGTGATATTCACAGATTTCACAGGTTTTTGAAGCTGTTTCAGAAAGGAGAGTTTTAGGTATGCGGGATCCTACATGGCAAGTAGGACTTGTTAATGTAATAACAACGATATGTTCCATAAATTCCTATAAATTAAACAATCTCACCGAATTCAGCTCATTCTTCCTACCTCCTCAAAGTACCATTCAAATGTATGCAATGATGGAGCCTCATAGTATCTTCAACCAATTGGTCAAAGATTCTGACTTCAGCCTCTTAGAAAATTGTGAAATCCCATTTTTAAAACTATAAATGTTTTGTCAACAAAAATTTTGAATTTCTCACTTTGCTTCGGAAAAACATGCTAAAATTGGTATTTTGCCATTCGATTTTTCTTAAGTGAAATGTAAAAAAGACTCTAAATGAATTTTCAAAGAAATTTATGCTGTTCCTAAAACAGAATTTTTGGGTAAAATCACAGAAAGTCAGATTTTTTTTTTACAAAAACACAGAAATATTTTTGGCAATCTTGCAGCATTGGAGGATTCAGTATGAATCGTTTTAATTATTTGAAAACCACAATGCACTATTAGTATCAACTTTCCTAAGCATAAAAAGCCTTCAATAGTGAAGAATTGAAAACCACAATTCAGTCTTTAAAAATTCAAATTCTTAGAATAAATTCCATCACATAATTTTATGTTTAGTTTACAATATACAATTTAAAATCTACACCTACTAGAAAAACTGAAATCTATACTTTTGTGATCTGGGAAATTTATGTTTCAGGATGTATTAATGAGTTTGAAAAATATGACGCTCCTGTGGTGAGAACTGATTTTAGCAATAAGCATTTAGTTTTTTTTTTTTTCATTTCTATCAGCTCTTATTTCCGGATAGCTTTTGACATTTTTTATTTTCTATAACAAAGTTGTTAAACATATTAATATCATTACTATAAAATATTTTATCAGTGGTGTCAGAAACAGTTATAATTTTATCTGATCAATTTTCTAAAAATTGAAGAACAATTTTTTTTAAAACATTGTATATCTTGAACTAGAATTTATAAGAAAAACTAAATCTTTGATTGGATTGTATCCCATTTACCCGAAAACCATTGCCCAGAATGATTTTTTCCCAGAATGACAAATACCCGAAATCAAACCCCAGAATGAACCATTTCCCAGAAAAAAATTCCCCAGAATGCACCATTTACCAGAATTTTTTTTCCCAGAATGGACCATTTCCCAGAATTTTTTTCCCCAGAATGGATAATTTACCAGAATGGCACAAATCCCAGATTTTTCCCCTAGTATTTTAATTTTTTTTTTTTTTTTTTTTACGACTTTGAAATTTTCCAACTAAATTTATTTTAGAACCAATATTGTGCTTTGTTTATGGTTTGGGTACTTTGATTGATTCAATGCTTACCATGGCCCTTTAAAAAACCGTTTTGGTATCCGACTCCTCACGCTGCGCGTTCGAACTTGAAAGACGTTTTGTCCTTCACGCTGTCGCGTGGCGGACGGGGCTAAAGGATCACCCCTAGCTTTCACGCAGACCTAGGAAGCCCCGGCAGACCTAGACCAATGTCTTAGGGCCGCCGCTTCCGACGGCGGGTCGGCGGCCTCCTCGGATTTGGGAGCTTCGGCGGCTTTGTGCCGCCTCGGCCCCTTCATCCTCGTTGGTTGCGGCTTTGCCGCAAAAGAATAAACTTATGAAACCCCATTTTTTTGTAACAATTCCTTTTTTTTTAAATATTTTCTAGTAAGGATAAATGTTTTCATTTTTCTGGGAAATGGTACTTCTAGCAAAAAAAATTCTGGTACATGGTTCATTCTGGTGAAAAAATTTCTGGGAAATGGTACATTCTGGCGAAAATTTTTCTGGGGAATGGTTCGTCTGGGGAAAAAAATTCTGGGGAATGGTTCTTTCTGGCGATTGGAATTCTGGGGATTTTTCATTCTGGGCAATGGTTTTCGGGTAAATGGAGTACAACCCTTTGATTAAATAGAGGGTAGTCCATAGATTCGATATCAGTTTTTATTTTTTGTGTAGGTTTGTGAGTTCATCATGACTTGTTAGTTTAAAAACTTCTGGACGCCATATCACCAAAACTATAGGTGATCTGACAAAAGATTCGCATTCAAGACGCCAAAATCTACGAACCATATAGAAAATTCAATGTATTCATCCTTTTTTGTTACGTTTTGCTTTTTCCTAATACATAATTATTCACAAAAAAAATCTAAAATGTATATTTGCTGCCGCAAGAATGTCAATGGAATTTTGTCTGAACGGCCGTGAAATGTTTATGAAGCAAAATATAATGAAATATAACACAATCATGAAATATGTATAACACAAAGCAAAAAAATTGTTTTTTGAAGTGCACAGAATTTAAGAACTGATTTAAACAAACTTGGGGGTGCTGATTCCAAATATGCAATTGTTTTTTTTTTTTTTGTAGCAGCTCTGAGCTCTGTACTTTTTTGGCAAAACTCTAGAAGATTACAAAGATTTGTAAATAAAAGAATGAATTCAATGATAAACTTTTCAGAAAATTGCGAGTAATTTGACTTCTGAAAAAATAAAAGTAATAGAAATTTTCTTACTGTTTTTATTTTTACATACTGATTTTTTTTATCAATTTAGCAAAATTAGGTAATTTTGACGAAATTTGTAAGAAATTTAAACCCAAATCGAATCTTTGTTATTTCTAAAACCATAAGTCCCATCGTTTTTTAGTCTTCAACAAAGTTCTTAAAAGAGTTAAAATCTTTAATATCAAATATTTTCTTCAGTGATGTCAGTAATAATTGTAATGCTTTCTATTTAAATGTCTAAAATTTGCGAATTTTAATATTTTTAAAGCTATATATCTTTGAACTTATAATATCTAGGCTCAATCTGAATCCTTGATTGAATTGAAGATACCCAGCAGACATTTTTGAAGGTATATTTCTTAACAACTTTGTTCTACATTTCATATATATTACAGGATGATCGTATGAAACTCGAAAACACAGCATTTACCTACCAAAATGGAGGCAACATAGATACATATTTTCAAATTCTGGCTGAAGCGATAAGAATATACGAATTGGAGGATATTCGACACCTTATTCATACATACTGAGAGAATGCAAGAGAGCACAATTTTTTCTCTCAACGCATGCGAACCGTTGCCAGCGACAATATTTGCTGCTTCTGTCATTGGACAATTCATGCAAATACACTATCTGAATTTTAGTAATCTGTTTGCACTGCTGGTCGCAGAGAGAACAACAAAGCTGTTCTCTCACTTGACCCACGCGGGAGAAAAATAAAATGAACGAAATCGCCTTCAAAATCCGCAAACATGGTGGACTTTTAATGATATCCTATTTGAACCATTTAATACGACTCCAAGTATCGATTTTTACGACCTTTTTCTTGCGATTGTTGGAATTACGTTTCGCAGTAACGTTTTAAATGACTTGAGTTACCATTTTTAATGCGATTTTATGTTTGCTGGGATACAAAAGAAATTCCAAATTAGTTTTTGTTTTTCATGTAAGTTTGTTGGTTCACCAGATCTCAATGATCGATTTTACTCAAAACAGATCAATTTCAAAATTTCTACAAGCCATATCACTTAAACAAGAGCTGATAGACAAAATCTGGCAAATGATTCGGATTCAGGACGCCAGAATCTTTCAAAACAGTTTTCAAAACATAGGCACGAAAAATGATGCTCCTTAGTCTGATTGTAAGGAGAAGATGTGTCACTACAACATTAATCTAAATTAAGCCATTGACCTTAGTTCAATATTTGTAAGTGATTTGATATTATTTCAAACCGAAGCTTGAAAATGTTGTTCAAAACAGTTGAATCTTCAATTCAGTTGATTGGCTTAAGAAACCAAGGCCCTTATGCTTTTCTAAGCAATGCATTTTCGCCAACAAGTGAGACTAAACTGTCCCCTTTTGTGAACATTTTTAAAACATCAATGGAACTTTAATCATTCACGATCCTCATTTGTTTGTAGAATGATTTGCTCACTAAACTTTTCTTTAACATTGGCGAATTCTAAATAGATCTGACAGTTCGTTGAGATTCACCGATACACTTTTTTCATTATCTTGAATAAATCAATAATGGATGTTTCCCAGACTGCATATGTTTTTTTCACTATTGTATCACACTTTTTACAAGATATTACACTTGTACGCAACGTACCACAATGAAGAATTTCATGTTTGATGTTTCTTTGGATTGTTCAACAAACCACTGGAAGTTGACAGTTGAAAAGTTATCCTCAGCACCGCCGGATCAAGACTAGTACCAATCGAGGGGCGCCGAATTTCTTTTATAGAGAGCAATTTGAAATTAAGCTGCCTGAATGCACCATAATGCAGATTGCGATCCAACAGACTCCTTCGGTCTCACGAACTTGGTGACAGTTTAGTCATCCTCCATTGGCTGAACATGGGCATCGGCTAAGGTGACAACACACCAAACACTCCTATCTGCATCTTCGAAAATCAAAGAACAAAAAAAATCTTCATTACAACCAACGGAGAAAGACAGAGAAAGAGAGAAGAAATGAAACCGTAAAGATCAACCCCCAACCCCCGGGCAAATAAAATTGAACGGCTTATCGTTGTTGTCGTCGCGGTGTACCCATTTGTAATAAAAACGAATATTTGCGCTCTGGTCCACCGAAAACGTCATATCACCTACTTCACGAATGCACTGCCGTCCTTCCACCGAAATTACTCTACAAAACCGCTAGAAAAACAAAACTTCGTCCCGTCCTCCGATCAAGCAACGTGTGGTGTAGGTCGCGAACGAGCCGGGCGCGAGCAAAAACCGTTAATACACAGAAAAAAAATCTGAATCCTTAACAACACTGAAATTGGAAACCCTTAATATTACATGACGTAGAACGCGATTTATTAATGTAATTTTACATATCAAAATAAAGTTGAATCCTTAACAGCACTGAATTCTAATGAGACAAATATTACTTGACACGGAACGCGATTATTTGATGTAAATTTACATCACATATGATGTTATTAAAAAGAAGCATCATATATGACGGAATTTTCAGTACGAATTGAATATTACACGTTTTAAATATTTACATGTCCTCCAAATTATACACGTCTGTTGAAGTTTACAATTCATTACATCATATGTGATGTAATTTTACTAATTTATTTGATCACACAAAATTCTCAACAGCACTGAATGAAAATTTTCTTAAAATTACACGACGTGAAATGTTATATGGACATTGAATTTTAATTAAATGTAAATTACATTACACTGAACGCAATGTATCATGTAAAAAAACAGCCTGTCGAAGCTGGCCCACACAAAAGTAAACAAAGTGTTGCGTCAAGTCGTGCACCAAAACAATTAGTCGAAAGTTGCTTTGAAGAAGTTTCCACGTTCGTAAGTTAGTGGATACTGTTGGTTCACCGAATTCTTTGCGGCGCTACGGCAGCGTACCCACAAGATGCAACTCTGTGAGCGGCATCCCGTACATAATTGTCCTTCGAAGATGGTAATCCGAAAGAGTTGCTGACGAAATATGCAAATATTTTCGAATTTATTTAGTGTTCTCTTGTTATACATACTCCAATGCCTTCGAAAATTTTGGTCTTTAGACGGTGAAAGACAATGTAGTGTTCATAGAATCAGATTTTTAACAAATAAATGATTTTTATTAAAACCAAATTGATTTTAATTTAGAGATGAAAATCCGCCATTAAATTGGTTCGCTTTTGCGTTCCCAGAAGTAACTAAAAAGTAAACCAAAAAAATATCCAATAAGAAAATTTTACCTAAATTCAGTGGTTTTGAAATTTACATGACTTTCATTTTACACGTCTTTAAAATTTTACAGGCGTGTAAAATTCACCACACACGGAAAATTCCGTCATATATGATGCTTCTTTTTATTTACATTATATGTGATGTAATTTTACAGATTTTTTTCGTTGTGTGTAGATTTTCCACCCCTTGACCGGTCGTTTTCTCTCGTTGTCGTCGTCGTTAGTCGTGATACGAAGCTTCAAGTGCTTTGAGTATTATAAGTCAGGTCTAAGTTTAGACAAATAACGACAAGTACCCCCGACATGTACCGAGATAGAGAGAGAAAGATAGGTACCTACTCATAAGGTACCCATTGAAAGTGCACATTAACAATTTGTTCATCCCCCCTTACTGGCGGTGGTTGATCGCCCATTGACAGTTTAGAATGGAGTGGGTATAATTGTTGCCTCGGTCAAGTCTGGCCGGCTCGGCGCGTTGTGACGGCCGAGTGAGGATCCGGTCCGATGACTCGGCTGACCAGACAGGACACGAACTTGGAACTGGCCGTTTCGCGCCCCTCAGAGAAGTTTATTGAGTGTTCTGTTCAGATAATTCTTTCGAATTAAGCGTCCATTTGAGCAGAATTTCCATAAAATTGTTAAAAAAGGAACGCCGAACGCAGAATTAGTTTAAAAATCACGGTGCAAGTCCAGGAATGTGTGTTGGAGTCAAATTCTAAAAAAAAATCGCCTGAAACGAAATACATTCTATTTGTTAACATTATGGTTTTTGCTTCCAGAGAGCTGCTTTCCATAACCTTAAGAGTTAGCATGTTTTCTAAAAAATTTAAGCTGGTCGCTGGTGTTAGTGCAATTTCCGTTTAATAACTTATAACGCATTGTACAGCATGAGATATTATTTCAAACCTCTATACTGCCGTTCCAAGCAATCTGTCCCATGTGACTTTTGGGTCATTCTCAACTTTTTGCTGGAAACGTTCTCTTTTAGTGTTAACTTTCGTAAAACACAAACAAAGTATACTTGTTCTGAACTTATACGAAATTTCCATCAAAGTGGTTGTCTCTATGTTGATAGTTCTACGCAAGAACGTCACACTAGAGAAAATTCTATGAAAAATGAAAATTTTATCAAAAAATATTACTTAAGATTAGATTAAACTGTTGAATATAATGTTATTCACCGAAAAGAGCACTAAAGTAGAGAGTGGGGAAGGAGCAAGGAGCCTTGAGTGATTTATTCAGAGAAATTTTCACCAACACTTTTCGATAGGCACTATTTACAAGATCGATACTCAACTATACATTTTTATAGATAAAGAGGAACGTATTTCTCAAACTACAGTTTAACATGATTTTTTGGGGAAAATAGAAACCATACGAGCTTTTCAAATGATAGAAAAAGTGTGGCCGTGTGAAAATTTTTCCTAGAACTAGCATCGGTATGCGTTCTGATTCTTCGCAAGAGTGTCACACGAAGCATTTTTGGCTCTTATTTTCCATTTGTTGTAGGAAATGTAATTTTTTTGGAAGAAAACATTTTAAAATGATTAACTTGAAGCATTCACTACGAAAAAACTGTGGATGAATTTTAAGTTTGAGAAAAATATTGGAAATAGAGCTGAAATTTCAAGAGCGTTTTTCTAGTTTGCACGTTTTTTCACATGGGACAATTCTGCTTGGAACGGCAGTACAGCTTTATAAGAAAACGAAGGTGTTTGTTGGAAATAAAAAAAGGGTGGTTGAAGCTGTGCATTTTATTTTCACCTATTTTGAGAAGATTATACATTTTAAAATTACAAAACCAGAGTCACAATTTTCCCGTATGTTTGGATAACGTGCCGCTATAAAGCTTACCCTCTTTCTGAGCTTCCTTTAGCCTCTACTGCATGGATGGCCAGAATATGGCCCGCGACTGACTTTTTGTGGCCCGTGAATCTGTTTATGGAATTTCCATGATCTTATAATTGAATGTTTTTCTTGGTTTATATCATTTGAAAAAAAATGTGCTTAAAGTTTCATCAACTTCATTTAAAATGAATGTCAGAGAAATCTACTTGATTCGATTTTGATGTAATGCTTTAAAAAGGTTACTGAATAAAGGATCAATAACAATAAACAAATTTAAATTCCCAATATTTTATAATATTTGACACATTCACTGGGGAATAGCATTTTCGCTGACTACGTTTTAATAAATGATTTTAGAAGATTAAAACGCCTTAAATAAAAATCTTTTTTCAGATTTAATTTATTACCTCTAGATTTAGTGATATAACGTGTAAAAGTCTTAAGATTGATCAGTTTTAAATAAAATCGATCTTTGATAACCAGAGGTCGGCATTAAAACACTATTCGCTAGTTAGTCCGCTAGATTTTTGTTTTAATATTTATTTTTTAACTTTATTTCTAGAGAACTTACGGCTTTAAAAACTGCATCACTTTATAGAAAATAAAATTTATCAGCATTCCTGCTTGAATAATTGCACCTAGTAAAGTATTTTTTATCCTTTTTTCTACAGAAATCTTGTGAAATAATAAATTTGTCGACAAAAAAGTAGCGGACTAATAAGCGATTAGCGATTTAACGCCAGACACTTGAAAAAAGCATGTATCAGCATTCTTCTTTGACTGATTTCTTGTAGTGACGTTTGTCTATCTGCTTGTACAAAAGTTTGGTGAATAAATTAATGAAAACGATAATTATCTAACAAAAACGGAGCAGACAAATTAGCGATTAGCGCTTTAATGCCGAACACTGTTGATAACAAATAAATAAAATAATAAACCTACGTGAAAACTGAACCTGATTTTGAATCTGTTTATTATCCTTTATTCGATCACGGATTCACTTCTTGGTTAACAACCCGTTTCAAAAATACGCTTAAAACATTAGATTCTAAATTTTTTAGATCTTTGAATAGATCAGATTACAAATATTTCTAACAGTATTTGAGTATTTGGTATTGCAGATTTTAACACATTTAACAACTTTTTTTGTAGACATTAACACGATTCGACTTATGCTAAAAATATCAAAAATTCTAATTGGTTTAAACCTTTTTTTAACTAAGCAAAATTTACCGTATTTTTTACAGAATTGGGAAAAATTGACAAAAAGAAAATTACTGTAACTTCTTTCATAGAAGACAAAATTATACGCGGTCTTCTGAAAAGTTGTTCATTGAATAAGAATCTTTGAAATTGCCGAAAAAGTGCACAAATGTATAAATGAGTTTTTAACTATTTTCAAGAGTTACCTCGAATACAAGAGCTAACATATTATTGGAAATGAGCTCTTAAAGTCTTTGCAGCTGAGAAACAATAAATTTTGTGACCTTGTTATTTGTACGTTCCATAACATATTTGGCCATTTCATCCAATTGTTTTTGATTATATCATGCCATTGATTTTTGAAGTATTCTCCACAGTTGTTTTAGCGTTGTGAGTTTTCGAACGGACTCTACTTATAATTTTGAGGGGTTTGAAAAGCCTCAGGAAAACAGATCATATCAAATTTTAAAAATTTTCTGAACCACACCCACATCGATATCAAAGTTATATTTTAATAGTTTCTTAAACTATTCGTAATAAAAATTTTGTTTTAAAAACATCGAACATCCAATAAAATTTTACAACATTTGCTTATTATTCAAAAACAAGAAACTCTGGGACGTAAATAAGTATTTAAAATTTGTTTTTTTTTACTTACCTTCAATAGTTATTTGAAAATTTTAAGTCCGTGCTTATGAGTACATTTGAGGATAAGTAAATGCCTTATTAAGCTTATGAACGGTACAATTTTTCAACAATTCAATTCCATGTAGTGTTTTTTCCTTTTTTTCGAAAAAGCTGCAAATTTTGTCAGGAAGAGCAGTAAATTTAAAAACTTTGGAAATGAGCGGTGATTTGGCACTTATGGATTTAATAATTAAGGTTTCAAATCGCTTGAAAGAATTTGTAAAAAAAAAATGGAATAATAATATCTTACTAAGATGAATTTGCATTTGAGGCAGGCATAGGCAGAAATTTTTGATTTTTTTCTTCTTTAAATATAAAAGAAAAATTACTTGTTTGGCCCGCGAGAAAATCTCATTTCCAAAATTTGGCCCGCCTGTTGAAAATGTTGACCACCTATGCTCTACTGAATTCGTGCGAATTTTTTAAAACATTACTGATCTAACTTTGAAATTTATGCCAAAAAAATCAAAATTCTAATCAATTGTTTATAGTTTTGGGGCTTTTTAAAGCGTAATTAATACTCAGAACTAAGAGTTTTAAGTTTGATCACAGTGTTACCTGTTGGCTAGAGTTTCTCAAATTAGTCGTTTATCAAAAATCCTACGCGCTTGAAGCTAAAATTGATCATTGGCCTACCACAAGTTCACATTAAAATTTAAGCCCGCTCACAGGAGTGCGTAGAAGAAAAAGTTTACCAAAAAAAATCATACTTACCTGTGAAATTGATGATATTTTAGTCTAAAAACTGACTAATTTGGTTGTTTAAAGTTCTGAAATTTCTTTGCATTGTTAGGCACGTTGTCATTTCAATTCAACGTTGTTTTTAGGGCTATATTGCTCAGTTGGCAAGTCTGTTGCTTCCTGAGCCGATGTCCACTAGTTCGAGCCCAAGAGTAAACATCGAGCACAGTTGTACCGGATAAGTTTTTCAATATTTGTCCGCCAACTGGAACGTTGATAAAGTCGCGAATGCCACAAAGATGGTTAAACGACTATAATCGAAACAAAAAAAAATCAACGTTGTTTCTTTATTTGTGAAAATGTAAATGTTAAAATGACCTCATCGCCCCCTGAACTCTTCCAACGCCCCCAAAATTTCATTCACCTTCTCTTTGGAAGCTCTAAACGCCCCCCAGGAGGCGATAGAGACCACTTTGAAAACCACTGGTTAACACAATGATTATTATTGTGCTCGATACCGAGAATGCACATTGAAATTCATATTTTTCGACCATACATTTCATCGTTTTTACCATGAAAAAGGGGTACTGTAATGCAGCGTGACCATGAAAAAATGGCGATTTTCCATACATTGGGAAGCCCATGAAAATAAAGTTCATGGTTAACACATCTTCCAGTTTTTCATGGTAAACCCAATAAACGCAATAATTTCCAATATTTAATCACTGAAATAATAAAATTTTGATCATGGTGGGGTTTTTGTACTTGTTTTTGAATATGTCATTATTTTCACTATTTTCAGATAGGTTTGATTGAAAAACGAATGTATCTATTTATTTATTTTTTTATTTATTTATCTTATTTTGATTTTTTGAAAAGCCTCAGGAAAACAGATCATACAAATTTTAAAAATTTTCTGGACCACACCCACATCGATATCAAAGTTATATTTTAATAGTTTCTTAAACTATTCGTAATGAAAATTTTGTTTTAAAAACATCGAACATCTAATAAAATTTTACAACATTTGCTAATTGTATGTATGTATGTATGAGAACCCACCAGTGGCTGATAGGTCTTTCGACCCGAGGCGGTACGGGAAGTCTCGATCGCACGTTCAAATATTGTTTATGCTTAACTCATCAACAATATTTGCAACACAACCAAGGGGTCCGTTACCACTGGTTTGGGATAGGTTTGACTCATCTCACTCTCTTCCAACTGTTCGAAACAAATAAAGAATCCTGAAAAGGTACCTGAGTAGCCTTCTCATGATTCTAAATTTGCCGAAATACTCCGGCTGGCTTGAACCCACAATCCATTGTATATCAGTCTTTTGATCGTTTGATGACCTATCCAACCCCCCACAATTCCCCTTTAATAGAGTTAAGCTATTATGAATATGTAATCAATAAAAAAGATCGATTATATGAATATACAAGAAAAGATAAAATAATGGAACGAACTCACCAACTTGTAGATGTTTTGCTGAATTCACGATGGACATCGTGCTATGAAAGCGGTGCATATTTAGTGATTTAGCGCACTTTGAATCAAAGAAATCATAATGATTCCTGATTTTGTGAATATCGTTAGCCTGGTACGATAAAAAATAATAATAATTCCTCGTTTCCTTGTAAATTCCACTTCCATTTTATTTCAAACTTCTTCAGAAAAACCGAAAAACAACGCAAGCAAAAAAAATGACAGAAAAGCGCGTCCGCACGCGACCAAGGCCTACTCAGAACTCCCATTTACAACATTTGCTAATTATTCAAAAAAAAGAAACTCTGGTACGTAAATAAGTATTTAAAATTTGTTTTTTTACTTACCTTCAATAGTTAAAGGTGTAATTTTAAAAATGAAACTCATTTCAAATAGCTTAGTTTCGGTAACGTGCTCTTAAATATTCTCTGGAATTTACAGTGGGGAAACATTTGTCAAGATTTTAATCGTTTTGATTCTGGAAATTCTCTCAGAAGGACGACATATTTGAATCAAGGTTTCCGAAACTATAATTCTACAGAATTTTGAGCGAACTTTTATCACAGAATCTGTGTCACAGAACACAGAATTTTGGAAATATTCACCGATTCAAAATATTTTAAAAATTTCGAAAGAATGTATAAACATTTTTTTTTATGTCAACATGGACTTCAGATTTATAAGTTTCGAATTGGAAAGTATCATAAGATTGAAAATGTTAAATAATTTGTTACAACTTTAATGTGAAATGAAAAAGCATCACAGAAAATCATCACAGAATTTTCGTGTAAAATCACAAAAAGTCAGATTATTTTTTGTTTAACCCTTCGATACGATTTTTACAATGCTGCTGTGATTCGATGAAAACTTTAAATTTCAAGATTTTTCTTTCTTTTTTCTCTTGTTTGTTTAAGAATAAAGCCTTGATTTCGTTCAGATTTTACTTTTTTTTCAAAACCATATTTCCCGACCATGTGGATTAGACTAGTTTACTTTTCGGCTTTTTCCGCAGATCCCGCAGAGCCGGACTCATATGGGTTGTTCCTCATGCAGTTTCAACCAAATTTGGGATCTTTTGAACTAATCTCTGTTCTGCGCAATGAGATTTTGTGAAAAAGTCATTTTTTCTTGAAAATTTTCTTATGAGAGTTCTAGCAAGCCACTGTTAATATCAAAAGATAATTTTATGGTGCATGGTGGTTGATATCAGGGCCGTAGGAAGAACCGGCTCATGGGGGGGGTTTTGATGACAAATTTTTCTCATTAACTAGGGTATAACGGGTATAAAGAAACACCATTTTCACGATTTATTTCTAGAGCTATCGTTCAAACAAATGTATTCAAATTTTTTGCATTATACAAAGCATTGTTAAAAGAACATTTAGTAATTTTTTCGTAGAAAAATATTGAAAAATGAGCCGCTGACGGAGCACTTTCGAGGATGCCTTTTAGAAATCAGGATTTGCGGTGGACACTGTATCTTAGCACAGAATCATCTGAAGTCAAAATATCAGAGTAAAATATTTTTAATAGATGTTTTTCTGAACCCCAACGTTTTTATTTAACTTAAAAAAAATTTTATGAAATTTTTGTGGCTGTTTGAAGTAAAAACTACGTTTTTTCACGAAAAAATCCGCCATTTTTCACCTGTAAAATCTCCCCAAAGTAAAAAAAAACAAAAAAGAAAAACGTTGGGGTCTGTTATTTTATATGTAGAAAATATGTTCCAAATTTGAAAAGAATCGGATAAGTAGTTTTCAAATGACGATGTCCACGGACTTTAAAAATGTGTCTTCGAGAAAAACGCGTTTGAAGTTTCTGCTCTTGCTTTCTTGCAGTATTAGATAGGAGGAGATAAAGGCCCTTATTCTGCGCCGCGAGTGACGTGACAGTTGGCGAGTCACCCCGCCGTCACTCGACTCTTGTCACCTTATTCCGACAGTCGGTTTAAGTGAGGTGACAGCAAGTGACAGATACTCATTCCGAGCTGAGTGACTGGATGAACCCATCTAGAAAAATGGCAAAATTTGCTCTGATTGTGTTGTGCCGGTGTTCGCGATTCGGGTTTTGAAAATTGAATTTAAAATAAACGAGTGAAAATTGTGCCCCGTCCTGGACAATTATCGGATTGTACGGTGTTAGCAAGCTGATCAAGTGGAAAAAAAGGACAAATTTGGCTACAAAAGTGGAAATTACAGCCCAGCCCGGATTTCAGAAACAGCATCAAACTGGAGCAACAAAAACTCGGAACAACATGCAGGGGCGACTGCTGTCTCACAAACCGGTGCGCAAAAAGGCTTCCGAATCTGCGACAACCTCAGCAGCTATTTCAGGTTGGAAAAATAAGTTGCTTCTTTTAATCTCACCATTTCTAACTTTTGTCTACCTATTTTAGGTTTCCTGAAATGAGAAAAACACAGTGGTTATCGTTTTGACCATGGAAACAATCAGCTGTATCATCGGTGTTCAGGTTCGTCTTGCGCTTTTCGATGGAATCCATTTAACTATTCCGACCAGTCTGTTTGTTCATTTCGTTCTTTATACGGCGGAAGAAGATACCTTGGAACACCGGATATATCGGTGGTGACGTCTAGAAAGACGATCTGTGGGATTTAAAACCGAATCTTGAATGAGACCGAAAATACCGATGTATGTATGTGATGTGGGATGTAAGTGGCGGCTTCCCCCAGCGACGGGAATGTGTTCCGAAAAAGCGTAGGGTTAATAGTGGCATGTTATCCAAACAAACGGGAAAAGATGCCCTATAATATCGAATTAATGGAACATGATTCGAATCTGATACAAATAAAGAACAAGTAAATGATTCAATGTGTCTGTTTAATTAACTTAACCATAAGTCCATAAGTCGGTTTTATGGGGACACTTTTTAACGAACTTGCTGAATGCAATCAATTAACTGTTATTGTTTATATCATAATCAATCTCATTAAACAAGAAAATTTTCAGGTTGGAATTTTGATACAAAAATCAAGGCCTTAGCTGCAGATTCCAATTAGCATTCCAGGTTTAGATTTTGGAAAAAAATCAATCGAATTTGCATAATAATATTCCGACTGCAAAATGTAAAACCTAGAATCCGTTTTTGGTTGCACTTTTTTAACTATGCAATTTTAAATGCTTCAAATAAAGTTGAAAACTTATCAAACAAGCTTTTTCGTTCAGTACTAAGGTTATCGTATCCCTTTTATCATTTTAAATCTCTTTTGACACGAATTTTTGTTAAAATTTTTGCCTCGTCGGTACCTACATCCATACCGACAATCCTCACCTAAAATCGTCACCCGAATGCGACAATTCTCACCCACGGTGACTACGATAATAGGGTAAGAACTCACAAAGTTCATCCGAAGTGACAATCCTCACCTAAACCGACTGCTGGAATAGAGTGACTTGGGTGACACGACTATCATCACGTCACTCGCGGCGCAGAATAAGGGCCAAAGGCCTATAATTTCTACAGTTTTGCTTCAATTGACTAGAAAATTTGACACAATATTCTTGAAATGTTTTACAATAAGAAAATAAAAAAATCGATTTTTTGAAAGTGTTAGACCCTAACCCCCCCCTTAACATTTTTGCTTAAACAATGCCTACACAAGTGAAAAATTGTATATGTACTTAGTGCAAATTATTCAAATTAAAGTTATTTTGCATAAAAAGTTGTTTATTTTTTGAAATGAAGTCCTACGAGAAGCCAATTTTGTTCATGAAGCTTTCAGAAATTCAGGTATTTGTGATATAGCTCAGTTGGTAAATCAGTTGCCTCCTGAGCTGATATCCGTGAGTTCGAGCCCAAGAGTAAACATCGATCACAGTTGTTCCAGATAGGTTTTTTAATACCTGGTGCGCCAACTGCATCGAAAATCGAGACAAAAAATTGGATTTTGAACCTTCATTCAGAAATTTTTGTTTGTAAACTCACTTACTTTAGCAAGCTTCTGAACCATAAGCATAACCGTTTTAAGCATTGGATGAAAATGTATCAAATATTCAGAAATAAAAATAAAAAATAAGATTTGCGGTTCAAATAAGGTTTTTTTACTACTCTTGAAAACTCGATTAAAATTTAAGACTAAGTTAGAACCTTTGATTTTGAAGAATCTGCAATATATGTAAATTTTGTAAATAAAATTTCCAGCTGAATTTTTACATAACGATAAAAAACAAGTTCAAAAATTATCAATTAATATTTAATATTTCATAATTTAAATCCTGTTATTAAAGTTTTCAAAATCAAAATCTAGATTTTTCAGAAAACAAATTCTTTGAAATGCATTCAGATCTTATTTTTTATATGTGGTTTTCACCAGGTTTGTGTTTCTAATCTAACTTTGATAAATTTAAAATTTTAATTTTGAATCAAGAATCAAAGTTATCAAACTCCAATCTCCTTCAATTTGAATCCCTGAAACTTAAATTTGAGCTTAATCTGAATACAAACCTAGAATTTTAGTTCCAAGTCTGAATTCTGCATTTTGAACCCAAATTCTAAGCCTGAATCTAAATTCCGGATAAGAAATCCTATGAATTTGAAAACAAAAAGCGAAATTTGTTTCAGAACCCTTGACCAAAAATCTTTTATTTGAATTTGAACTTATGGTTTTCAATATGATTTTTTTTTCAATTATTTATTCGTAATTGAACTTGAAAAATTTTAATAAAATTGTGAATAACGAAATTTTTATATATTTTTAATTTCTGGACTCATGAAACTTTTTTAATGACTCA
Organism: Uranotaenia lowii; assembly: GCF_029784155.1. Lineage (NCBI taxonomy): Eukaryota > Metazoa > Arthropoda > Insecta > Diptera > Culicidae > Uranotaenia > Uranotaenia lowii. The sequence goes on from NC_073693.1 coordinate 54,250,429, forward strand.
ACTCTGCACATAAATTGAGAATAAAAATTTCAGATCCAAATCTTGAAAGTGGTTTGAATTTCAAATATTTTTTTTCATATTTCGAAATTCAGAGTTTTGAATGTGGAAAATTCATCACATTTAAGATTGAAATGCAACACTTATGTTGGATCAAGTATCCGGGCTTGGCAAATCCAGGCAATTTTATCCTGAAACCTTGCGTAATAAGGGCATATTGTTTTAAGTTTTTCTTAAAAACCCGTCCAATACGCAGGCAAATTTCAGAATTATTCCTCTAAAATAAAGAAGAAAAACACACGGATTATTGTTTTTAACTTTTTCGAAACACATCAGGCGTTACAGAATCATTAGAAAAATCAATCTTTCAAAAAATCGTTTATGTTTTTTGATAAAATTTGATTAAAAAAACTATTTGGAGACAAGATGACATGATTCTAAGGACACAATTGAAATTTTCGTTTGATTTTGCAAATAGAGTGAGAAAATCTGGTCCAAATCCGTATAATCTGGTAAGCTTAGTCTAACTTTATTGGGATTCAATATTTGGGACACAATTACTGTCAACAAGTGAGAAATTTTTTGAAAAACTGTTGTAGAATTGTGGTCCTGGAATGAGATTTCGAGGTTTTGGAGTCAAGATTGTTACACTATTGTTACTCTTGAATCATTTACGTAGTTCATCAAAATTTGATTAGAAAATTCATATTTTATGTTTAGTACTACACTTCACTTGGCATCTTCGGGCCTTCATGGGGGGGGTTTAACCCCCAAAACCCCCCCCCGTTCCTACGGCCATGGTTGATATTATTAGCATTTTTAAGGATCTGTTTTAGATAATCTATTAAAACAAACCGACAAAATTTTAAAAATCATAAACTACCAACTAGTACAGAAATTTAACTTACAAGTTGGAAGTAAAAAATCTGCAATAAATCCGAAAAAAAATAATTATCATCATTTCTTGCGTAAGCTTTCATTACGTCGTATGAAACATCGAAAAAATCGACAAGTAGCAACTATTCGCAGCGAATCTGAAAAAAACGCTAGAAGCGCTAGAACTGTTCTCGCATAAGGAAAGCTCAGTAGGCCCATGGATTGCTACGTTTTTGCTCGTTTGAAGTGTGCGTAAAAACATGCTCTCAAACCACTGGGCTCGCTATACATGGGAATTCTCTTTCTGAGTTTCTCATGTATAGTTAGCTAATGCAGAGCAAAGGCGGGAGAAATTCATGGGAGCTTTTCATCAACATGCCCTCTAGCCTAAAATTTCAACACCTATCAAGCTTTCTCCTATTGGCGCACTAATGCCTGTCTATTAGTCTGAGTCGATTTGGGGTCATTTTTGAATTTCACCAGCCCTGGGGTCTAAAAAGCTTCGTCTTGGGCCAAAACTCATCCATGATTTTTGGCAGAATTTTAAAGTAACGTTTACATGAGTAAATTTGAACTTTTACGTTCAAATCATTTTTTCATTCAAACATCATTTTTGTTTCTTCTGTGGAACCGAGCCAGCTGACAGTTTTTGTGCCAATTTATAAAATTCTCAAAGAAAATTTTCCGCTGAACAACTTTGTAGAAGACCGTAACTTCGTATCTTATTAGGCAAAAAAGTTATTAGCTGTTTAGCATAGATATGTCTTTCCGCTTTGATAAACAATAAATTGCATTGACATCCCTGCTGGGTGCCTGGCGAGGTGTTGCCTGGCTACTTTTCATGGTATACTTCGCGAGACTCTAGGAGTGATGTCAATTGAATTTATTATTTATCAATGCGAAAAGACATACCTATGTTAAACAGCTAATAACTTTTTTGCCTAATAAGACACTAAGTTACGGTCTTCTACAAAGTTGTTTAGCGAAAAATTTCCTTTGGAAATTTTATTAATTGGCACAAAAACCATCAGCTGGCTCGGTTCCACAGAAGAAACAAAAATGATGTTGATTTTTCAGCACAAAATATTCCATTTTCCCATACAAACCTAAAAGTTCAATTTACTCATGTAAACGTTACTTAAAAATTCTGCAAAAAATCATGGATGAGTTTTGGACCAAGACGAAGTTTTTAAGACCCCAGGGTTTAAGAAATTCAAAAATGACCCCAAATCGACTCAGTCTACAGTCTATCCATCTTTCTTTCAAATTTCTATAAAATAAATTCTTTCTAGTTTTCATTCCGCCGCACATGCCATTCAAATTATAATCATGAGACATCTTAAGAATTCACAGAAAACTGCTGCAAAAGTTATCAAAACAACTTTAAAATTTGTATTTGACGTACAAAATATGTTGTCCAGGCTACAAATATTCTAAATGGAAAGAAGTTGTGACTAGTTTATGTCAGCATTTGTATTTTTTCGTAATAAAACTGTTTGTTTAAATTTTGGTTCATAAGACGCTCACGCAAGATTTTTTTTTGTTAAGATAGACCTCTTTATAACCATTCATTTGATGTTTAAATGTTATTATTGCAAGAATACGAGCAAATTTATTCAAATCGGTAGTGAATTTTGAATAGGGCGAATGCGCCAAATGTAACCAAATGAAGTTATCACCAGGGTGATAAAGTACGTTCGGAAACCTACATTTTGAGTTTCCAACGTTAACTGAAGGTTATTTGGTTTTCGAGAAATAAAGAAAACAAAATAAAATTCTTTCTGGGAGCTTATGGAGCTGTCAAACTTTGAACGCGTTTTCCTCGAAACTGTGATATAGGCGCATTCGCCGTATTCAAAATTCGATACCGAAATATTTGTGCATCAGTTTTTAAATCATTATTGTGTTCCTATTCAAGTTTTAGCTTCATACAACCTGAAAAACGTGGCATCAAGAGGTCTTGCTATTTTTTTCTGATTTACTTGCAAGTAACATTTTTGTAAAAGTTGGTAGCTTAAGATTTTTTTAATTTTTTCGGTTTGTTTTGAACGATTATCTAAAACAGATCCTTAAAAATGCTGATAATATCAACCACCATGCATCATAAAATTATAGTTTTATATTAACTGGGGCTTGCTAAAATTCTGATAAGAAGATTTTTGAAATTTTTTCACAGAAACTCATTGTGCAGAACAAAGATTAGTTCAAAAGATCTCAAATTTGGCAGAAATACTTGAAAATGCCTGAGAAACAACCCATATGAGTTCTTGATCTACAATAAAGCCGAAAAGTGTCTAATGTGGATACGTTGTTTTTAACTATTTAATTCGATCTTAATCTAATTCGTTATCAAATAAGCAATTTCAAGTTCCTTGGCACCTATATTCCATATGTTTTGTGCCAGATTTCACAGGAACACAATCTCCTTGTTGATAACGCCCTAGAAGCGACAAGTCATCTGGTGTCCTTCCTGGTTGAAAATAATCGACTAAAAACGAAGGGCATTAAAATGGAAGAAATAGAAGGAAATTGAAATAATCCATTTTTTTTCATTAAAATCTCAATAGAATATTCGACAAAATATTCGGCCGAAAATTCGTTTGGTCGAATTGTTGAAAAGGTCAATCAATATTCGGTATTTGGCCGTTCGCCGAATACCACTATTCGGTACATCTCTAGCACCACGCGAACAACTTCTGTCGAATGCTAAAAAGGATCTAAATAATAATAAAAATAATTCAAGAATTATTCATGCTTGATGTTCTTTTTACCATGAAGTACATGGTCACATTAAAGTTCACTGGGAAACGAATGTGATATCATGGTTCAGTGCTATTCGGGAATATACTCATGAGGCAATTATTTTGAAGATTGGAGCAACATTGGGCATGCTGTTTGAATCTTTTCACAAAAATTAAACATCATAAGGTCACTTCTCTATCACTTGCACTATTTAAAACAACAGTAGTTTCCTCCACTTCCTCCAACACGAACAACAGATCTGCAATCTAGCAGGATTTTTTCAACTCCATTAGGCGAATTTTCCCTTACGTTTGGAGCACTTATTCTAGTGGTTATACCTGCTATGAACATCTGTCCATACGTTTATATCATTAAATATCAATTCATAAAGATTAACTCAATTAAAACACGAATAAATTATCGGGATAATCAGCAAGGCAAAAAACATGTGCGATGTCAATCTGCCATCGCCTACTTCCCCTAGTTTCTCAAAACAACCTTTCTATAAGGCAAATAAACAAATCATGGTAGACATTTTTCTTGGTTACTAAATTTGACTGAATATATGACATGACACATATTTCATAACAAGTCGATTTTTTTTTAAATTGTTTTTACTTATGAAATAAAAATTAAAATATCATATTGAGAACATAAGTTTAACTGAGCTAAAAATTGTTTTTTTTTAAATTTTTTTTTGTAGTTGCTAACGCTAAGAAAAATAAATTTCAAATCTTATGAAAATTAAAAAAGTATGATTAAACTAGAAGGATTTTTTTTTATCTTTTGTATGGGATTTTTAACCTCTGGGATAATTCATCCCAAAACCCTAGAAGGAAATTAAAAAAAAAGACTAGAGGAATTCTGGGAAATGTTTCACTCTGCGGTAGAAACAAAAACCTAAATAATGGTCCATTCTGAGGCAAAATATTCTGGTAAATGGTGCATTCTGAGGTTTGTATGCGGGTATTTCTCATTCTGGGAAAAAATCATTCTATGTAGAAGTTTTCAGGCTTTTGGGATACAGTCGGGTTCCAGTTCAAAATAGGCATCGACAAAATAAATTAAATGTCTAGAAATCTAGCCTGTATGAATTCACAAAAAAACCAAATGAAGACAAATTCTCTTAGTCAACTAAACGTTTGTCGTTACAATTTTCACAATTCCCTTTTCACGCTTGATTTGGAGACAACGTTTGAAATGCACGTTGGCGCATTCATTAGCGAAGAAAATTCTCGTTCTTTCGACCGACGCATTCCACTCGAAAACTTGAAGTTAGTCACATCCATACCGGGAAAATTGATTGCCAATCGATGGGCGGCAATGGATTCACACGCCTTTTACAAGAGTGGGTGTGTAACGTGTAGAATGTGTGACTTCACAAACTGTGTACCAAGAACAATTTCCCAAGAAAGTGACTTATCCAAATTCGAATTCAATGATCAGCGTAGTACTACGAGAGACGGATTGATTCAATGTTGCTCAAAATATCGATCAGCAGTTTTCGTTTAGGTGTATGTTTTTTATCTTTAATGTTTTGTATTCTTTCAATAAAAACTTACCTTCACAACATGTTCACCAACTTGATTTGAAAACGTGTTGAAAGCTTATCAATGGCCTCCTCGAAAAAAATACGAATATTACAAGGTTGCACTTTATATTATTTTGAAACTTTACGGGACATCATCAAAAACTCAATTCATGAAAATTTCAATGACCTTAAACTATAAAGTATATGCTGGTCAATCCAGCTTACCAATAATTCCTCCCACGAATTGAATTTGCACAATTTACTGATGATATCATCCTTTAGGATAGTTCCTGCGGCTGTCCTTGACACTCAAACTTCACGGTTTGCTTTTAAGTTTCTTCTTTTCTTCGTTGTCTCATCAACGGGGTGCGGTTGAATCAACTCTTCCGCTCGGATGGTTATCGAACTTCTCGTTTTGGCACCTGCACCAAACTTACGTAGCTGCTCTTTAAATATGACCACCATTATCGATTGCTAAACCAAATCTAAGGAAACATCTCACCTATGACTTAAACAAACAGGTTTCTTCTATCATGACTTTATAGCAAAAAGTTATTTCATTGGATTTTTGGTAAACGATTCAAGAAAGTGAAGTTTAAAAATTGTTATAAAAAACGTGTGCTCCCCTTCTGTCGAAAAATACTACTCAGAGATGCCGAAAAAGAAAAGTCCAAATAGTTTAGCTTGTTTTTTTTTTATTGTTTTGCTGACAATTCCAATGACTTCAAATGAATCACGTCCAATCAATTTCAATTTTTTCGTTTGCACCGTTCATCACGAATCGTACATTCGCAACGATTGATCAGTGCAAAATCAATCAACAGGCAATGTGCGCAGAATTACTACCGGGCAGTGGTTGGTGGTCGACAATTGTTTCAATATTTATCAATGAAGAGACCCATTATTATTTTTCTCTTCTTATTGTTTCACTAATTTTTATCCTCCTCCCTGCGTATTCGATGTACATGAATTTATCCTCAAGGTCATCAACGTGTGAGGTACCGATAAGTCCTACTCAAAATTATTGGCAGTATTTGCATATACAACTTTAATGGTCCTCGATGAGTTTGATTGAGTGGCTGATAGAGTCGATGATGATACTTGAGGCGTGATTTTTTGGAGTGGACACTTCCTATTTGATTGATAAATAAACAGCAATCCTCACACATACACCTGAAGTTATGCTCCCGGAAAGATTTTCAACAGGTGATGATAATTGAATAAAATTGATTGATGCAGGTGTAAGTTCAACGTACTTGAGGCTGATAATTGAGAGATTAAAGTGAGAGACTGAACTTTATGATTCGTTTTAAATGATACAATTTTTGACAAATTAGATTTAGAAGGATGTGTGCTCACCAAATCCTGAACAAAAAATGTTTCTATTTTTCAAAATTAATGTTGTGCTTATACTCAAATTTATAATCGCAAACAAAAACCTGTTGTCTTAAGCTTGCCGAAACATATGTCAGAGCATTGATTGCCTGTTTATCATTCATAGCACGTCTATGCGAATTTCGGCCCATGCCGAAAACGAAACGAAACATCTGAAGAAGATTCAATGTCATCATCAATCATAAATATTGAACGATTTTTTGTTGTTTCTGTGTTCTCTGCTCAAGTGTTTTTCGTTTATCTAGTCCATTTGTAAGTTCTAGAGCCCAAAACCAATAACCACCAAATACAATTCGAAGAACTTTGTTAGCCCGATTGACGTCACAATTGGGTGGACAAAATAAACAAAGAACAGGTTAGTGGATCTGCTTATTTTGAACTTTGCATTCGAAGAAGTCAGGCGAATTCTAAGGAAAAAAATCTAACTTCTTTGTCAATGAATGGAAGTTTGTTATGCAAATATCCATGCGCGTGTCAAGGATATCCTTTTGATTAATGTGACTCATTTTCGTTAGCAAGGAAGATGTTAAAGAGCATTTGGATTGCATGCATGAAAATTGAAACAAAAAATTACAACTCATATTCAAAAGACTTCAACGCGATGCTAAGCAAATAAAGCGATGAACCCAAGCAGGACAAAAAAAACGTATGAAAAGCTAACGCTTAAATAAGAAACTTATAAGAAATCTTCCGGAATCCGCCAATCGTTTATGAAAGTCAATTTAATTTAAAAAAAATGTACCACATAAGTCTAAGATGACTTGAAACACCTTCACCTCGTTCCAGAATGGAAGAAGCCACTCCGAGAAAGAATGCATCGAACCGAAGATGAAAAAATAGCTACAATATAAATTATGCCTGTGAACCGGATCTTCTGTAAAGAAAAACTGGTTCCAAACGACAATGAAAGAAGAAGTTTTCCTTTCATCATTCTCGGAATAACCAACCTGCAAATCTTCTGCATTTTTTTCCACCGGACCGGTTTGACATCTTCAGAGTTGGACCATTCAAGAAGATGTTACAATCAATCAATTTTGATGTCAACAGCGTTCTGTTTTAGTACGAGTGATGATGAGCTCAGTGGAACTATGAACAATAAATACTTTTTTACATTTTTAACTTACTTTTTAACCAAGGCAATATTTTGATGACTTCAGCATCAATTTATTAGCTTAATTACTTTGACAATTTTGTAAACTTTGGCAATATCAACAATCTTGACAATTTTTTCAGTTTACATGTTTTTTAAACTGTAAAAATTGTCGTTTTTTGTCATTATAAGCTTCTTGTTATTCTTTTTTTTCGTCATTGTCTTAAGCTTGCTTCTGTGATTTTGTCAGCTTTGTCATTTTTTTTGTAGTTTAATTTATTTTTGTTTTTCATGTTAAATAACTGTGTCAATTTTATGTCAATTGTGTATTATTTTACGTTCCTTCACTGTCTCTCATTTCTGTTATTTTTGCGTTATTTTTCTGTAATTCCCACATTTTTCTGGTTCTTGCCTAATTTTTACTTCTATATTTTTTTTAGCATTTAGTGCTTCTTTCGGGATTATTTTTGCGTTGTTTTTGTATCAGTTCTGTGCCATTTTTGTCTTATTTTCATTTCATTTCATGACTTAAAAACTACACAAGAACGCACCATCAAATCGAATCAACCAAACAATAGTAACATTCCTTGCAATCTTGGCTGTCAGGTTGCACCGAAAAAAATACAAGAATAGCTCTAAATATCTTCTGTAGACTTCCATACATTTTTTCAGTAAGTGGGAAATAATGCCTTCGACGCTGCTCGCTATTATAACTTTTCACAAGGTTTTCAACACCATTGCCACCTGAGATATGTATACAGGTTGGATTATAGGATCACATAACAGCATGTTGCGTAAACTCTTCGGATCTATTTCAAACACCGTTCCTTGTAGCAGTATGAAACAGCTCAAGCTGAAATATATTGAATGCCTTCATGAATATAATATAATGAATTATGTACTTTTAACTTACAAATTTTTAGTATTTTACGAGCTCCTGACACTACGATACTACGTGGACCCTTTATTCTTTTTTCCCCTAGTAACCCTTAATTAGGGTGTTATGTTATACGAGCCTAATCGAGCCATAAAGTGGTGTTGAAAACCTGTTGAGGTTATCTCGGATTTAGTTAGCAATCGTTTCAACGAAGAGTGCTTAATTTCAGCCTCAATCGGAGTAGAATTATCTAGGAATTACCTAATACCTTCGAGTGTGGAAAACTGAAGTGCTCCAGCAGCTCCTCTTGTTGTAGAGGGGGGAATTTTTAGAAAGCTCTACCCGAATTATTCTCACTTGTTCTCCTTCAGCTTTTGCGCACCATAGTGGTTTCCGTTCGGATTTCCGTCGTAAGTTACATACGAATCGGTAAACAGTTGCCGTGACACGCACCAAACGTCTCCAGTCAGAAAAGTCTTCTACGTTGATAACTGGTTTGGTCTGAAGGCTGCTGTGATAGTTTAGGAAAACTGATTTCATTCATCTTGAGTATTAAAAAATTGTTGATTTTCAGATATCCATGGACGTTCAGGTTCGTACAAAAACTGGGGTCCTTTGAACCACGAACTGTTGGAATCTAAAGGAGGACCTATCCCCCATTTCGTCAAAACATCTGCGATATTGTGCTTGCTTGCGATCCACCGCCAGTCTGATATGTTGGTAAGTTCTTGAATTTCAGAGATTCGGAAGGAGACAAATTGTTGGAATTTGTGTGGGTCAGACTGAATCCAGCTTAATGCAGTCTGTGAGTCTGTCCAGAAAACACAGCGTTCAACCTTTAGGCTGTGGTTGTTGAGAACAGTTTTGACTAATTTAGCGCCTAACAAGGCGGCCATGAGTTCGAGCCGTGGAATCGATACTCGCTTTAGTGGTGCAACTTTGGTTCGTGACATTACCAGAGAACATTTAACTCCCTCTGATGACGAGACCCTGAAGTAGACGGCACACCCATACGCCTGCTCACTTGCGTCAGAAAAGGCGTGAATTTCCACGGCTTCCACGTTTTTCGAATGAATATTTCCTAGGTAGCATCTATCGATATGTATCTGCTCGACTAGAGGCAGCAACGAGATCCAGCGTTTCCATTTTAGAAAAGACTCATCATTTATAGTTTCGTCCCAATCACACCCGGTTCGCCAGAGGTCTTGAATTAATATTTTGCCGTGTACAGTGAATGGAGTTAAGAGGCCTAGGGGATCAAAGAATCCCATGACGCAGCTCATTACGATTCGTTTGGTCGGTCTAGATTCACCAGTAAGATATGTTTGAACATCTTGGCGATGCGCAGTTGAAAATGAAAACACGTCGTCCCGAGGATTCCATATTATGCCTAGAACTCGTTCGTTTTCAGTTTGTTTGTCCTTATTAAAGTGGATTCTTTGGTCTTTCTTCACCTCGTCAATGCTATCGAGTACTTCCTGACAATTCGAGACCCAATTCCGTATATCAAACCCACCTCTGCTGTGGATATACTGCACTTGCGCTACGCGTTTTATGGCTTCATCGGAAGTATCTACACTATCGTAGTAATCGTCCACATAGTGGTTTTCTATGATGGCGGCTGCTGCTTCCGGATATTGTTGTGCGAATTCGCTGGCGTTTAGATTTTTAACGTACTGGGCTGAGCAGGGAAAGCAAGTTGCCCCAAAGGTTGCAACGTCCATAACGTAGATCTGAATGGGTTCGGAAGAGTTTTTTCTGAAGAGAAATCGTTGGGCTTGTTTATCCTGATTTCTGATTTGGAGTTGATGGTACATTTCTTTGATGTCAGCACCAAAGGCTATACGACGTTCGCGGAATCGATTAATAACTGCCGGCAAAGATATCAGCATGTCAGGGCCCTTCAAGAGCTGCGAATTAAGCGATGTTCCTTCTACTTGTGCGGCTGCATCCCACACTAGACGGGTTTTTCCAGGTTTAGTTTTACTAGATACTGCATTTAGAGGTAAGTACCAAACCTTGCGAGAGTCCGTTGACGATATTTCATCAGCTGTGGCAACGTGGGCATAGCCCTTTTGTACATAATCTACTATTTGCCTGCAGACATTCAGGTGCAATTCAGGATTCGAAAAGAAACGTTTTTCGAGTTGCCTAAAGCGCTTTAAAGCCATCCAGTAGCTATCAGGAAATTGGGGGTCATCCGTTTTCCATATCAAGCCAGTTTCAAATCTGTTACCGATTCTTGTTGTGGTTGTTTCGAGAATTTTGCGAGCCCTTTCGTCTTCTACGGATTCGCGTGGGTTCTTCCAAACAGATTCCTCCAGAGTATATTGGAATTTTAGCAGATCATGAAGCTCCTGGTTCGTCGGTTCAGCGTGAACGTTGAGATAGTCGTTCGCCGTGTTGTACGAACTACCATTGACAGGTCCGTAGACTGTCCATCCGAGCTTAGACCGGACAGCTATCGGTTCACCTGCTTTTCCAGCCTTGGTTTCGATTGGCGCGATTAGATTAAGATTGTTCAAGCCGATAAGAAGGCCGGGGCGTTTTCCTCCATACGTTTGCACTGATAGCCCACGCAGAAAGCTGTATTGATTCATCAAATCGGAAACATTGAGGCTTTGTTTAGGTAGAAGAAGCTCTGAGACAGTACGAACATTTTCTAGTAACCATTTTTCACCATCCAAGGAAGACGATATCTTCACATTGGCTCGCATCGATTCCTTTTCTATCCGAGATATGTCTGCTGTCCATTTTATAGTAAGCTGTTCCTTTTCTCCTTTCAATGATAATTTGTCAGCAAGAGATTTTTCCATTAGCGTGACCGAAGCACCTTCGTCTATAAATGCAATTGTTTTGACTGATTTGTTACCAAAGGTTAGCACAACCGGAATCATACGGAACATGATGTTAGCATCCTTCGGAAAGTGCGTATTCATTGCAACAGTTTCTTCTGTCGGATGGAGTAATGGATGATGCCGTTCTCGGCATTGGCCTACGTCACAGCGGACCATGCTCATTCAAGCAAATATGACACAACTTCCATTTTTTGGCTATCCCGAAGCGCTCTGTTTCGGATAATTTCTTAAAATCCTCACAGAAACGTAGTCTGTGATCAGTGCGGTTGCATACCTTACAAGGTTTTTGACCAAAACTCGGAGTAGTTGGTCTTTCGCCATCATCGTAGTCGTGACTGAATAGGGAACCTTTTTCTACAGCTTTCATTCTACTTGCGGTTTTTGTTTCTCCCAAGATTTCTATCTCAACAGTCGCTTCACAAGCTTCATCGACAATTTTGGAAAGAAATTTAGTGAGTGTGCGGAGGTTGACATTTGATTTTCTTTTCTTATATCTAACCCACTCTCGCTTATCACCGGCAGGTAATTTTTCAACCAGGTCTTGAATCAATGTAGGATTGTTCATGTGTGCATGTAGTTCTGCCGCTTCGAGAAGATTGCACAGTTGTTCGACTGCATTACCAAATGGAATGTATGTAGAGAGTTTCTCAGCTTTAGGAGGTTGTAGTTTCCGTATCTTCTCCGTAAAACTATGTAGCAGAACTTCAGGACGGCCATATAGCTTGCGCAGTTTTCTCATTATTTTCGGAACTAGCTTAGGGAACATTAGCTGACCACGAACGCTCTCCAGGGCTGTGCCTCTCAGACTTTCTTGTAACCGGACCAGGTTCTCCACATCGTTATACCCGCACGCTTCGGTCGATGAAGTATAGCTACTGAAAAAAAGTGGCCATTCTTCGGCTTTCCCTGAGAAATAGGGAAGCTTTCGAGTGATACCATTTCTGGCTGTCAGTTGAGCTTTGGTTGGTCTACTCAGAGGGGCTATAGTTGTTGACGCTACTTCGTCACCTTCGGATTCAGATTCACTTGTCGTCGATGTTTCGTCCGGATCAGAACTTTCCGAACTGCTACTGATACGTGAAGCCGTGGCAGGTTCCTTCGTAGGAGTTTTCCTACGTTTTTGAACTATTGATTTCATCGACGAAGGACTGTTGTTTCTTGACAATGGCGTTGATGTTTTCTTGCTTTGTTGATTTGTTGATGTAGTTTGCTTGATTTCCATGGTTAGCTGTGCTAGTTCCTCGTCAACAGCATTCATTTGCTCTTGGAATGAACTGCGCATTTGTTTCAACCGTTCCACATCCGACTTTTTGTCAAGTAAAACTTTCTCCAGCATTTTCCTTTCGAGTTCTGTCTCCCTTTCTCTCAGTTCTGCTTCGATGGCATACTGCCGCGCTTTGAATGCAATTTCATAGTCCTGTCGTTCCATTTCTAGTATCCGATCTTCTTCTTGCCTTTTACTCCTAGCTTTCTGCTCTTCCCGCTGAGACTTTCGCTTACCTTCGTCGGAGGAACTAGACTGATGCTCGGATCTAGCACTGGATTTCTCTGATCCGTCAACCTTTTTAGCAGCTGCTGCTCTCCGTGATGCTGCTGCTGATTCCTGTTTCTTTAAATGTTTGGAATACATCTGTTGACACAGTTCAGCAGGGCAGAACCACTTCTTCTGCCGCTTAACGGATTCGGTAACGCCGACACATCGAAAGTGGAACCAGCCTTCGCATCCATTGCAGCATACCATGCCTTCGTTCCGGGTCGAAGCGCTTCCGCAGGTTACACAGGGGGTGAGGGTATAATCTTGTCCACTAGCACCTTCCATTTTGGAGGTTTGATCCGATAAAAATTTCTTGAGTTTGTTGCGTAAACTCTTCGGATCTATTTCAAACACCGTTCCTTGTAGCAGTATGAAACAGCTCAAGCTGAAATATATTGAATGCCTTCATGAATATAATATAATGAAATATGTACTTTTAACTTACAAATTTTTAGTATTTTACGAGCTCCTGACACTACGATACTACGTGGACCCTTTATTCTTTTTTCCCCTAGTAACCCTTAATTAGGGTGTTATGTTATACGAGCCTAATCGAACCAAACAGTGTCGTTAGATAAGCTGGATAAGCTAAGATAGAAATGTTGAGGCAACTTACTTTGTGTTTCTTATTAAAACGTGCACTTAGCCGGGCTGAGCACTTCAGTTTTCCACACTCGAAGGTATTAGGTAATTCCTAGATAATTCTACTCCGATTGAGGCTGAAATTAAGCACTCTTCGTTGAAACGATTGCTAACTAAATCCGAGATAACCTCAACAGGTTTTCAACACCACTTTATGGCTCGATACCTTCTTCTCCTAGGCTTTCTATCTAGACTTTTCAAATTAATAGCAAACTTAATAATCTCACTGACTATCCACGTTTAATGTAACTCCTCGTTTTTTCCTAATCTGCTTTGTGATTTATATTCGACTGTCACTTGTCAAAAGCTGCCATCAGATTCACCGGTTTATTTTGATTCCTTCGCGACTTTAGAGTTGGGAGATAGTTCGGACATCTGTGGCCGTGTCAACACAGCATCAAGAATCATAGCAACCAAAACGTTTGTTTTGATTTGTTGCTTTCGGTCTGTAGTGTAAAGTTTTTTTTTGGCAGAGACGGAATTCGTTTGATCATCTCACAGCGGATTAGAAGCCAACTCACCAACTTCACACCTGCGAAATAGGCACCTCCCAGCCCAAGATCCTGCCAGTAAGTCAATCCTCCAACCGGAAGTAGATCGACAGGCTGCACTGCACAATGCCAACAGCCGCTTCAGGGTAATTTCAAAATTCATATGATAGAGGAGGAATACGATTGATTGCCTCCCAGCGAAGAAGAATCCAATTCATTGCAACCAGTACCGTGAGCGGTACTAGCAACGCCTGCTGGAGCCTTAAATGGAGCCAGAAATGCATCTCTCGATGGTCAGCCACCAACTCAATTCTCCGGCCGGTACACGAAGAAAAAAAAACGACAGTTGTTCTAACTATCTCAGCTAGTTATACAAATCATCAAAGTGTAGTTGATTCTTTCGCATTCAACTATAAATATATTTAATTCAACTACAAACTGCTGATTATAATAGATTTAACTGTAATGGTTTAATTAATTCAACTGTAAATATGATAGATTCAACTACAACTGTATGATTGATTTCAGGCATTCAACTATAAATATAATATATTCAACTGTAAATATGATAAATTTAACTACAAATGTATGATTAATTTCAGACGTTGAACTATAAACATAGTAAATTAAACTATATTTTTATGATTGATTGTGTGATACATACACATCCAAACATTAAATGTAATGAAAGGTGGTGAACATCAGCATCAAATTAAAATCTCTCTTTTGCCGATCGGATCAATAGCAGCAGCAAAACCAGTCCCGTTCGATGGAGGCGGCAGGCAAACGAGCCAAACGATAATTTTGTTTAACCGAAAATTAACTTCGGCCGGGTCATCCGGAATATCTAAGTCTGCTGTCTGTGAATCGATAAGTGCTTATGATATTGATGAGGAAATGAAAAATAGAGGATATCTTAGTTCAACATAAAGTTACAAAACTGTAATTAAAAAGATCATTGCGATGAAGTTAATTTTTCACTTTTTGCTGCCTCAAACCCCATAGTGCGCTGGCGTGGCAGGGTATACGAGCCTTGAAATTATGTTGCTTGTTTATGTTTATTGGTAAACAATTTTGATGAATAAAAAATTGAAATTTCAATTACAAAGAACACTACTCAAAAAGATGAACTTCAATAATAAAGGTAGCGAAACCAATCAGAATTAAATCATTAAAATAAATATATTAATAGTAGACTGCCAAAAATCAATCATATAATTATAGTTGAATCTACTAAATTTACAGTTCAATCAACCATACCATTATAGTTGAATCTACTATATTTACAGTTAAATTAACTATACCAGTATAGTTGAATTTACTATATTTATCGTTGAATGCACAACATCAATCATACGATTATAGTTGAATCTATTATATATATATAGTTGAATGCATAAAATCAATCACACAGCTAGTGTGATTATCGTGATTATAATATTTGTTAATCATGTATTCGTAACAAACCGGCAATTAAAATGATTGTTCCGAAACCCAATAGTTTCGGGTTTTTAATTTTGCAAAAAAAAAAACAAATGTGTAGAAAATTAAAAAGTGTGATCGTTAATTCTGAAATTAGTGTATCGATTTTGTTACAAAAATATTGAAATGTGTTTGAATTGTAAAGAAATGGAATGTAAAAATGTAAACAAAATAAAATTCGTGTTCCCTTTTTTTGCTTCCCGTTAAACACGATTTATGTTATTAACGCACTGATTTTGTTTGTATCAAGTTTTGATTTAACAATAAACTTTTTAGAATATTGAAGGGTTATAAATTTGATTTTTGCTTGAAATTCAAACAACTTCCTAAAAGTTATCATTGACACGCTATAATTTGGATTTTTTCAAAAATAGAGCGTCGACAGGCTTTTGGGCGGTCGCCTTAAGCTACTTCACGCTCAATTTTCCGGCTTTTTCCATGAAAAAGAACAAACTTGTTTCCCTGGAAGGACCCCTGCGCTGATTTTTGAGTGTAACTTCAAAAACTACTAACAACTCAGCACCAGATCCTCCGTGACGTACTGGAAGCCGTGCACAACTCAGTACTCAGGATTTACAGCTTCAGTAGACTTAGAGCTTGACGAGTTCTGCAAAATCGCCATTGTGGTAGTTAAAAAACTGTTTTTTTTTTTGCTTTTGGAGCCTACCAAACTCACAGGTATATACCTAAAGGAACATTCCATGTAATCCATCTTGAAGGAAAAACTCTCAGCTCTACAATATGGTAGAGATGACCTGAAATATGGCACTGACAGCGTCTAAAACGACATTTATAGAAAAAGTTCCAGCGGCATCCTCGAAGGCATTTGCAACTTACTAAAGAAATGTATTTAGGTCTTGCGTGAGAGTTTCGATCCAATCTTGAAATTTTTCCGTTGATGTTATTGCCAAGGGGCGTAAAATGTAGCTTATTACTAAGCTTTTTCAATTTGATTAATTACTTAGCAGGGTTACGACTTTGAAGCATTTATTGAAACGTACGAGAACTTTATTTATTACCTTTAAATAACAAATATGTTTTTTGGGTCCTTGTTTTTTTTTTTTGTGGTGTCATTTTCGTACCAATTTTTGGTTTTTTTTTTGTTTTTATTAGATTCTAGTGTTGTTCCTTTATTATTTTGGAATTTCTATTCCATTTGTGTGCCTCTTTTGTATCTTCTTTGTGCAATTTGTGAATTATTTTCACGTGTTTTTCCAAAATATAAGTTTTCAAAGTTTTTGTAATTCTTCCGAATTAGCGTGATTTGGCTTTTTGTTGATTTTTGTTAGTAAAACACTATATTTTTTTTAAAAAAATTTTTATTTTTTTTTCATTGACAAGTTACCATTGCATTTCTCAATTATTTGTTTTGGTATTCTGTCAGTTGATGTTTATTTTTCGAACAAAAAAAGTTTAGGTACAAAAAAATCTTTTTTCAATTCTAAAAGTGATCCCAAATCTTCTGCAGAAGTGTGAGCACTAAATTATTAACCTTTCCATCCAAACGAGGCGAGGGGGAAGTAAAATGAAGACGCGTTAATTGAAATTGAACGAATAAAGTGACTCAAAAAATTCTCCGTGTTTACCTATCAATCAATCCCGCACGGGCACCGGTAAATTTCAAGTGTTGTTTCTGTTCGGCCGAAGAACGGGGAGGAAAAAAAACAACAAACGCGGCTTCTATTATTTGGAGGTGCCTCCCGGTCTGTCCGTCTATGGAGATTATCGAACCAAAACTCGGTAATTGAACGAAATTTGTGTTTGAATCGGCAAAAAAATCCTTCAAGTCTTGGAAGACTTCACCACCTACCAACTTATTAGGAACCCCGCGTAGAAGAGCTTCTCATTCATTGTGACTAGTCATACTGAAATGCTTACGGTGACTGGCAGAAGGTTCTTGTTGGCACAAATTCAAAGTTTAATTCAGCGTGACTTCCGCGTTCAGCAAATAGTGGTGCTAAAAGGTGTCCGCGCGTACTCTGCCGAGGATGATAGTAGCGGTAACAACAACAACAAACCATCCGATAACAGCAGTCTGGTGAAGCTGGACTATCATTTCTTGATGCAGCAGCTGCGATTCTTGGACAGCACCAATCTGGAACCGATGGTCACCATCAATGGTATGTTTCTACGAAGTTTTTTAGAAAGAACTACCTATATCTTCGCTTCTCTAAAAAATAGGGCAGTGGTCGGTAACCTCTTGAGTTAAAATTGCCAAAAATTAGAATTTGAAAAATCCTTTTGAAAAAACCACATTGAACGGGGAGATTCGATACCCGATCGTCTGATTACAAATCCAACACGCTAGCCGTTAGACTAAACGACCGTCCCTGTTTTGAAAACTGTATCGAAAAGTACTTCTTTTCGACACTGTTTTTTGGCCTCAAGACTAAAATATCGGAGGCAGCATTACATCCAAAAAGCCACAGGTTTCCGATCTCTGCTCCGATTTATTTTCAGTATATTTTGAAGTAACCGTGCATCTATTGGTTAGCATTAAATTTCGTCGACAAGTGCACACTCTTCCACAACTTTATGTTAATGGATTCGATCAACAAGTTTGAAGATTTTTTCTCTTTTTGATTATTGTAATATGTTTGCAAATTATATATTTATACTATCTGACCCGAGTACCTAACCTATACCTTACATGTGTCTATTATACATATGCTGAAGCCGGAAAAGTTTCTACACTTTACGGCTCATAGTTTAAAAACTTCGAGGGGGGTGCTAATGGAGGCTGGTTAGCAAATAGTCAAATATGGAGGAATAACATGTTTTGAGTTGTGCTGTCCGTCCACTATCATCTGTTGGTATATTCATATGTAGGCGACATACATACCTGTAATGTCACCGTAGTTATGACCGAAAGATAAGCGCAATATAGCTCGCCACGATTCGTTTGTCTAAACTATTCGTGTATGCCTAGCTACCTACTTACTTTGCCAGCCGATCGTGGCGGATGGATTTTGGATGAATGAAAAATGTCCACCATTCATCAGCTCGTTGCGCCGTGGACTGAGGCATGAATGAGTTTTTTTTTTGGTTTCTCAAGATGATTTGGCAATCAGGCACAAACAAAAACCTTTTGGGAATTGTATTGGTGGGTTCTCATTCCAAAGGTATTTTTCGACATTAATTTAACTCAAAAACTGAAATCAGAATTCTTATATGAATCGAAAATATTTTTAATAAAATCCTTTATATGATGATTGACTCAAATCAAGATTCTAAAATTTAAAAGATTTAATAATTGGAAAAAAGCACCCTTGTTCCCATTTTCTTGTATCCATCATATCTGTTTGGAAAAATGAAGCAACACCCCGCCTTTTGCATTTTCAAACGAAGGAATGAATTATCCTAAAGAATGAAAGTCCCGGAAAATTTGATCCTATTTTCATCATACTTTTTGGGAAAAATACTCGCCTTCTTTTGCATTTTCTGACAGAGTTTAATTTCAAGTTTATATGCTCCAAAAGTTTGAACAAAACATGCACCCTCATATAAACTAGAAACGTTTTCGTGGGACGACAAAAAGTTGTGATATTTTTCAAGTTAAAAGAGACTTAATCCTTTATTCAGGGTGTCCTTGCAAAAATCAAGCAAAATCTAAAGAAAAAAAAGAGTCTATTAACTATTTTTGACCATACCATAAGTTCTTATTTCAGAACTTATCTGTGTCAGACAAAGAGAATTCTAAAAGTTTGTCCACTATCTTAGATTCATTGCATACTTAAAGGGGCGCCATTTTCTTATTGTTAGCACTTTTTTGAGTCCTGTCAATCAGGCAATAATCTGATAAATATAAGATGTTGGGTAAATTATCATCATAAGGATCAAGCATTAATCTTCTCAGAAGAAAAATATATCTTGTTGGACTCTATGGATTGATTGAACCCATAACATACATTTTAGATTTTTTTTTTAAATTGAGAATTTACTATTGCTTTGAAAATATGGCGTTAAGAAGTTTATATTAAACTTTAACTATTGACATATTTTTACAAATATTCACGTAATAAACATTTTAAAGTTATAAAAAGGGATCTTCAAGTAAAAAGTTGTGAAATTTATCGAAGATAAGCTCAAAAAATACTTTGTTAATTCTGTTTTAGGATAGCAGTTTTGTTGTTTTGTCCTATTTGGTATTTTTCTAGTACATTTGATCTTAGCAGAACATTTCGATTTCTAGATATACCTGAGGAACCGAGTCACCACAGGGGTAAAATATCCTCATTCTTAAGGTTGCCAGATTACCCGGATTTATCCGGACTTGCCCGGATATTTCACACAACAGTTAGGGAAAGTCCGCTCCGGCTTGATTTCCCGGATTTCGTTGGAAAAAGCTCTGATTTTGCCCGGATTTATTCACTTCAGTTGTAAAATCTAACAAAAAATTCAAATTGAATTACTAGAATGTTTTATTTTTACGTCCAAAAAGGATTTTTTTTATAGTTTTATCCAAATAATCCTTACCGGTTTTTTGGAAGTCTAAAATAAGATTTAAAATCTGCTGATGTATTTGTGATGATAAAAAATATTGCAAGTGTTTTCTTCTAGATTTTTACTGAATGATTCCGTGATTTGACCAAATTGACCAGGATTTTGCCAGGTTTTTAGATCAAATTGCCCGGATTTGTCCGGTCCGGAAAAAATCTACAACCTTAATCATTCTCCTCTACTTAATTCCGTTGATGAATAAGAAGCATTTTTTGTGATATTTTGAAAGTTTTTTTTTATTTGCTTGTCCCCCTATAGGGGACGGCTGATACCGTTATGGTTCATCTTGCAATATTTTGAAAGTTGAGGGAGACTTGATGCTTGTTGGGAATGTGAGGGTAAAATAGCCGTAACTCCAGTTTTGATGCAAGCGATGGCTCAAATAGCCTTCGTTTGATTCCTTGAGAAAAAACACACGAGATAAGTCTCATTAATTTAAAATTATCAACTCCGAACATGCTTTTCTGCAATATGTAAAAAAAATAGGGGATTCAAGGTTAAACAGCCAGTGGTGGCTTAAACAACTTTCAATTGATTCCTTAGCTGAAAAAAACACAGTGGGTCTTTTGATACAAAATTTTGTAGTCCGAACATGCTTTTTATGAACTATTTTGAAAATTTTGAGAAATTGAGGGTAAAACGGCCATACCTCCATTCTACGATGCGTGCGGTGGCTATAACTGCCTTCATTTGCCTCCTCGGAAAAAATCATACAAGATAGATCTCACTTGATTCAAAATGTCCAAGTCCAAGCATACTTTTTTCTCAATTAAATATGATCATTTAGTATCCGGGAACTTTATTTCGGTGATAGCTACGTTAATTGAGCTCGGATCTGCAAAACTTTAGTAAAGTTTTGTTGGTTATGAAAAGGACTATCTTGCCTATTTTTGATAGATTTTAAAGTTAACGTGTGTTTGAGATATTTACGATGCAAAAAGACATGGTTAAAAATAATTTTGCACAAATTTGCTCCTTTTACGCATTTTGCGCCTTGAAAATTCTTCATTGTTGACTTGAAAGCTCATGAACTGTTGATATTTACTGATTTTATTTCGTACCAAATGGTTAAGAAGTATAAGGAGTCACACAGATCGCAATCTGTGCATCCGGTTTTTACGCAATATGACAGATGTGTTCTGATGGATAAAAAAAAATATGTTAAAACCGGATTTAAAGGATCAAATTTTTCGAGATGCCTACTCATGAAAAGGTTCCAACCAGATTCCTATTGCTTTTTCCAGGTGAATTTGTGTAAAATACCATGATTTTGCAAAGGTTTCACTTCTGTGGTAAAAAAAATAAATTAATACATGACTAAAAAAAATGTGTACAAAGATAAAAAAGAGATTTTATGAAAATGTTAGAGTATTTCTTGAAATCATTGATAAGTATTTTTTTTTATATTTTTACATTGAATGTCATATTAACACCTTCATTTCCTCCATACAAAGTTTTTCGATCAAATGAATAGCTTTTAAAATACACACGTTTGTAACTGCCCGGATACTAAATGATCATAGCCTCAATTGAAAAATTGTAGGGGAATTGAGGTCAAAACGGCCATAACTCCATTCTACGATGTGTGCGGTGACTCAAACAGCCTTCGTTTGATTCCTTGTAAAAAAATCCCACAAGATAGGTCTATTTTTGTTCAAAAGTTTTTTATGTCCAAATCAGTGTTTTCCTGGATTGTTTACAAAATATAGAGGAATTAGGAGATTACATGGCATTATATCTCCATTCGTAAGCTCGTGCGGTGTCTGAAACTATGTCCAATCAATTCTCCGGGCAGTTTCACTAAAGGAAAGTATATTTTTATAGTTTTGGTTCATGTACGAGGGATGGTATAGAATTTCTTTGTGGTTTATACACTTTATTCTCCATTGTGCGACGACGCTAAATTTACTTTTATTATAACAAATAAACAAATGGGAAAATGTGGAACAAGTTAGACAATATCCAACGGGCAAATTGAAATTATATTTCTTAACAAGGTTAACACCAACCACTATCTTCGAAACTAGCTCAAACTTACTTCATTTAATTCAGTTATTATTGAATTTCAAGTTCTTTTTTTGTAGCGTTTTCTTCATACTTTAAAAAAAATACGGACAGAACTATTCGTCAATTTTTCGTGTAAAACGGCTCATTAGGCGGCGCCCACCTTCTTCGTCCATCGTTTAAGCTATCTTATTCCACCAGGTCTTCATCTGATTGATGTCTTTGCCTTGAGTGTCCTAATAATGTTTGCCCAGTATTTCTCAATAGGGCGAAACTGTGAGCAGTTTGGTGGGTTAAGGTTTTTTGGAACAAACTGAACCCCTTTCTCTGCATACACGGTAACCAAATAGAGTGTCCATTTCCCGGCCATTTTAGCGTTCCCGGGAATCGGGAAATCTGACGATCCTTTTCCCTGGAATTCCCGGGATCCCGAGAAAATTGAAAATGAAGATTCCAACATGGAGATCTTAATCCTCCACTGCGTATGAATTCTTATCAATATGGTATTATTAAATTTAAAGTAGTTACCTAGTATGTATTGCAAAATATTTCAAACTTATTTAATGCGTCAAAAATTCAATAAGCCAACCAAAGACCCAACACCAAAGTACTTTAACCGAAAAACCGGTCTGACCGGTTCTGAGAACTTAGTTAGCTAGACTGTTATTCATCGAACATCGTAAATTTTCAGATAACTACCGTCAACTGGGGCAACATGCAACCATTTTCAACTTCAATGGCTTCTAAAAAACTTATATTCACAGTTAATCGTATCCTTTATGCATCAAAAGTTTTAAGGATGCTGGGGCATCAAATTGGCGTAGTTAAAAAATTATTGGTTTCTTCAGTTATTTTTAATTTTCTAAAAACATGCGATTTTCACACTCCTTAGAAAATGGGGTAACTTGCAACAAACTTTGTTTTTAATGAAAAATCTTATGAACACGTACGAAAATTCATAGTTTTTAATATATTTGCGATGCTTTAAAGACTTTTACGCATGACAACACCAATTGCAGTAGTTTTTGGGTCTGTAAGAACAAATTTTCACATTTTTTTCTGAAAATAAGGATGCTGCATACATTTAGGGGTTGAATAGTACTACGAAAAATTCTACAAGCTGAAATTATAAAAATAAATGTTTAGATGAATGAAATTTAAATGTTTACAAACACGTGATGCAAAACATTCATATTCCAGCACATGGAAACGAGATTTACAAGGTATTTCTTTGATTTGCATTTTGTTGCATTTAACCCCAGACACCTAACTGAATTTTAAAAATATTCATTTAAAAAAATTGGGTGATTGTTCGAAAAATATTTTTACACCAACAATGTTGGTATAACATGAGGAAACCTACAAAAACTTTGTAGGTAATTTTATCAAGCCGATCCGTCATACTGGGTAAAGTTTTTTTCGGCATCAAAAAATGTTAAAATTTGCACATTTATTGCTCGATTTTTCAAATTTTACATAAAAATAAAAAACTTAAGACAACTAGCTTAAGATGCGAGAAATTATGTCATCATCATTTTGTTATCATTAAAAGATAACTTTATTACAATACATTAAATTAAAAATTGATTCAATGTAGTTTTATACAAATGTTGCATTGAACCCCGCTGTTGCATGATGCCCCGTTTGACGGTATCCATTTGTTTAACAATATGTCATTTCTTTGCTGATGATTTTGCTACTGTAAACTGTATCCGGAACGGAGGCTCTAAATGATGAGTGTTGCAAAATTGAACATTCAGATTTTTTCTGCAGCGTTTCATTATTGGTTTTATAGATTCTTTGTCGTTTTTCACTATTACACTAAGTTTTCGATAGAGAAAACATGTTTTTATCAAATTCCTTGTGTTAACCAGATTTAAGAAACAAAATATTTAAGACTAAGCCATCAAGGTCACTGATCACACTGACATGACACTTAGAACACAAATTTAACCATTTTCAGGCTATTTTTTTGTCAAAGTTTGTGGGTTTGCAAAACCGACGAAAAAATTAACCTGTTTAGCTCGATATTATCGTAGAAATTGCATTTTTTTTTTAAGTTGGATGGCACTTTCTAACTGGGATAGCATTTCTCAAATCGATCGATGCGCACTCTGGAATCGATATTGCGTACTGTTGGAAAAAGTTATCAAACCAACGATATCGTGTGTCCAGTCAGTATGGTCAGTGGTAGAACTATCATTTTCGTTGCTCAATATGATTAATTTTTCCAATTTAGATCGTGTAAATTTTTTGTAATTTAGAAGGCTTCGGGAATTCCCGGGATTTTCTAAGCGTTTTCCGGGATTCGGGAATTCCCGAATTTTTCTAATTCCCGGGAATTCCCGACCGGAAAATCTCGGGTAGGACACTTTATAATCAAAGTTACTCTATTCTGTATAAAAATCGATACAGATTTAAGAAAACTGTCCCACTTAGTTTTATGTTCGGGTGCTTTACGCAGAGCATGAGCTAAAAGCTTTTATACATTTTGAGCTTTCTGCCAGATTAGTCAATTCTGAATATTTTGAAGGGATGCCAGCAATTCAATAATAAGTTTCCTCATAAATAATAAATTTCAGCAAAATGAATATGATTTCTACAAAATAAGTTCATGCAAATTGTTTATTAATACATTTAATAATATATTACACTACATTGCCAAATACATATAAATATAACCAATCATATCTAGAATATCATAAATACTAAATATAATTGGGTGGTGATTGGCGGATCGTTCTAGATTATCCGGTTCCGTAAGAACCGTCCCTCCAACAACGGATTTCTTGGTTCATCACTCCTCACTTGTACGAACGACACAGCAAAAATTATTTCCTGTAAAATTACGCAAATGTCCTGTAACAAAAAGGAGCAGGACATTTACCGTTATTTTACAGGTCGAAAACAAATTACGTGACACTTAATTTTCAGTGTACAACTTTTTTACAGGACATTTGCTATAATAATAAATGAATCTTCGTTAACTTTCAAGGAAAACAATTTAAAATTACAGCTTTTGTTAGTTACAGGTTGATTTATTTTAAAGCTTGCAGTTTCAGTGACACGTAATAGTCAAATTTTTTTTCTGTGTAGATGAAAATCTGTCTTCAAGACTTAATATGCTTCATCGGTATTGGAATAGGAAAGGCACATTCTCTCGTCTCATTCGATTACACTTAATTTTGAAATTTTAATTTAGCCACAACATAACATTAGAAAATCGACTGTTAATGATAGTATTTAGAGTTACACTGCTGACCAAAAGTTTGGGATCACCCACTAAAAAACATGCAAATTTTGATCGTTCATACCTCAGCCATCTTAGGACATATTGCAAATCTTCTTATCTCATTTGAAAGATATTGAGCAATAGCTATTTCGGAGGTATTTTGCCCAGATATAATGTTTTAGTTTTGTATCTTAAACTTATCCTAAAGTTAGAACATTTTCAAAAAATCGCACTCAATATTTAAAGCCGAACATCTCGGGATAGTGTGGACCAAATTTCAAAATTTGAGTTGCATTAGAATCCTTATTCTTCACTTCTCAAAACACAATAAAAAATTTTGTGCAAAAATTTAAGAATGTACTTTAAATTATTAAAATAGACACTTAAATTATCGTCCAAAAGTTTGGGATCACCCTTTAGTATGGTGTATCGGCCAAAAGTTAGGGATCATTCTTTTAAAAACATGCAAATTTATCTCATCCATATCTTTCCCATCTAACATCGTATTGAAGATCTGAAGGGTTCATTTGGAAACTTAGGAATTGTTGTTTTTCATAAATTCATTCAAAAATTATATTTTTAAGCGATAACCCCGAAAATTCAGAATCATAAGTGTGTGAACTTGTAAACTTTCAAAAAAAAAATTAATTTCAGGTGATTTTTTTTTTTGGTTATGGTGGATCTTTCCAAAACATTACGAGATGGTTGTAGGGTCGAATGAACGGCAAAATTCGTTTTTGGAAACACTTCCGTATAGTTCCTACATCATTGTCTCATGTGTAACGAAAACTTTCGTTTTTTTTGCCACAGCTGCAAAATCATAAATTTTTGTGCAAATTTGTCGCCCAAAAGAAATTTAAATTTGGTTTGAAGATTCCCCCGAGCCGTTACCAAGTAAAATTTTTGACCTGGAATTTGCCCGAAGTCAGCCTTAACATAGGTTTCGTCGTCCATCAGAAGATTCTGTTTTAAGTATGGTCCAATTTGGCTGTTTGCTAGCTCGATACGACTTGATTCGTTCCCGGAGTCAAATTCTCCTCGCAGTACTATGGGCAGCACCGAGTTTTCCGGCAAAACACGGTCCGATAGATTGGAATTTCTCCTCATCGTCTTCAAAATCTTACCACGCAGTTCCACTCCGACGGCTTGAGGCTTCCGAATCGTCGTAATTTTTTTCTTATACCGTTTGATAACGCACCATACGGTACTTCTGGGCAATTTCAGTTGTTTAGCTAGCCTAGACGCAGACCATAATGGATATTACAAATGACTGTGCATATTTTTTTTTCGCTTCTTTCGACTACCATGTTGATTAGCTTAGCTTAGCTTAGCTTGATTGACTACTCGCATCCACCTTTGAACCACTGACCATACTGACTGGACACTCGATTTCGTTTTCTGGATAATTTTTCCAACAGTACGCAATGTCGATTCCAGAGTGCGCATCGATCGATTTGAAGAAATTGTTTCCCAGTTAGAAAATGCCACCCAACTCTTAAAATAAAACACGCAATTTCTACGATAAAATCGGGCTAAACAGGACTATTTTCCTACAGGACACTTTTTTGTCAATTTTTTCAGGTTCGCCACCTGTCGTCGGTATTGCGAACCTGCAAAATCTGACAACAAAAAATTAGACAGAAAATAGTTGAATTTTTGTTCTAAGTGTCATGTCAGTGAGGTCAGTGTTTGAACTATGGAACCCGAAATACTTCATCTTGAATTTATTTATCATTAGGTGATTCCATTTTTGCTTCAACATTACTTTTAATGCATTTCGAACTCCATTGTCGCAGGCGTGGCTCAGTAGAACGAATTCCACATTGCCAATGGTTGCTACTCCGTGAATGACCGAGGCCATCAGTTTTGCTCAAAGGTCAAAAGAATGGTGCTTGGGATTAGCAGCTCATCCTCAATGCACGAAACAAATGCTCTCTCTTTAAACATCAATAACAGCGCCGGCCACGTCCTAGTAGTCAATGGATAGATTGGAAAAGGTAGATTAAAGATCAATTTTGTGCTTTAGAACCGAGGTTACCTCTGCATCCTAGCAAAATAATTTAAAGTTGGAGGTTTGGGAGAAAATGACATGAGCAGGATACACTTTAGACTAGTATTATGCTGTGAAAATCCAAATCCTATACATTGTACTACGCTCGTGTTCTTCCCTAACGACACTCAAAATTTTGAAAACGCATAATGTTTTTATACTATTAACTTCCATTATTGAAGAATCAAATTGAAGAAAAAAATTATATCAGTGTAAGAAAAAAATCTAATATATAAAGATGAGTTGGACTATATATGTTTGTATGCACCTTATACAAATCCACACCGCTTAACCGATCAGCCTAAAATTTGGTACAGAGATGTAGTTGGACCATGGTAAGGTTTTAGTAATTGTTCTGAGCCCCTCCCACCTAAGAAAAAGGACCCTCCCATACAACTTTCGGTTTTTTTCACACGAATCAAAAGTCATGGCACCCATTTTGTTAACCGATTTTCGTTTCCTTTGGCGGGTTGTTTTCACCATCACCATGGGCTGGGCATAAGAAACGACCATCCAGAGTTCACGTGTACTCTGCTGAGCATTAAAGATTTGAAAGGGAAAATTATGGCGGGTTTTTTCTTTCTACTGTTTCGTAGCACGGGGCACAAGCACGTGGTTCTTGGATGAATGAGCCTACATATAAGATAAAAAAAAACTATTCGCCTGTTAGAAATATATTGATAACAACAGTGGTTTTCAAAGTGGTCCCTACCGCCGCTGGGAGGCGTTAAAAGTCTACAAGAACATACACTGTGGGAGTATGGATGCAATGATTCATATTCAAAATGAATTGACTTCTTCAGCTGAATAACTTTTTGAACTGAGTGCTGAAAACTAATTTTCCAATTCCAATTTCTCATAGAAAAAGGAAAATGATTTATACTCAGAGTTATTTAAAAGCTGAAGGCTGCGATTTCAACGCTTTGATAGCCGTTTAGGAATTAAAACGGGGAAATAGACGATTCAACGAGCATTTTCTGGAAACATTTAAAACCAAATCCAACGCATGAAATTTTAAGTAATAGAATCTGCAGTTTTCAGTTTGGTACAATTTAATTTGGTAAATTTACAACTTTTGAATTATTGTTGGTCTTTATATCATCCAATTAAGAAAATGAAAACAGTTCAGCATCTTAGAAAAACTTATCATAAAACAGTGTGAAACTATACAGCGAAAAGAAATACACATTCAATTGAAAACTTGCAGAGTGAGTCTTCAACAAGGTTTCAGAGGAAGTCTTTTTAGAAATTTCTAAGTACAGTAGAACCACGCTTATCCGAGCTTCGATAATCTGAGTTTCCGCTTAATCCGAGCCACCATTTTCATACAAAATGCATGTAAAGTTGTATTTTATCACTGTTATATATTGTTATGCAATTAAATTGTTGTTTTTGGCAAGTTTAAAGTTTTAATTTGCGAAAAACGTCGATTAAATAGCATAACAAAAACCATGTCTTTACCGAGCTATGCGCCTGGATGATATGCAGTACCAGGGATTAGATTTTCAATGTACATATTTCGTGTTATCTGATGTGGTCCTTTCCCCGACCACCTCGGATAAGCGGGGTTCTATTGTAAATAAAACTTGAATACACAATTCTACGGGGAAATAATCCATTTTGAAAAGTGGGATCCTCAAAAGGGGTCGTAGCTTAAGCAACTGAATTTCAATAAGATAACACATGGAAAAGATATTAAAACATTGTTATAATTTAAAGATAAAAAATATGAGGCCTAATCTGTTAAAGCTTCCATTATAAAAAATGTGGGTTTAAAATCTTTTTCGTGATGGGATGAATAACCATTCAAGGGAAATTATTCTTAATTTCTATTTATACAAACCTCATGGCTATTTGTTTTTTAATGATATGGAAATGAAAAATTCAGTAAATAATCCCAACAACTAACCTAACTTACAAAGCTAAAATGGCCAAACATGTGCCAAATTTTACTATAATGATGAATACAAAGTTTCCAAAATTAAGAAAAGTTAAACGATTTATTTTGATTTATATTTTATGTGAACCCGAGCAAGGCCGGGTAAAATCAGCTAGTCTTTTAATAAAACAATGTTGACTGTCTTTCTTTTCTTTAACCATCAACATACTAAATTTAATCTAACCATAAAAAAGTATGTATCAGATTAGTCTTTTTAAATTTTGTGAAAACTTATTTTACTTTTTTGTAGAGAAATGAATCCAACTTAGATGAAATTTCAGGGACTAGATAAGGGAAAATTGATGTTGAAAAACATGCGAAAAAAATTCGCCTTGTCTCCCGGTGAGACTTGAACCCACATCTTGCGCCACAATAGACCAAGAAAAATGATTACGATCACATGGGAGAACTATTCCCTTCATTCCGATAGACATCGACACTCAACCAGTATAATATTCATACGCCAGGTTGGTCTCCTGTAGTAGAATGTTAATACATGGGCCCCGGAGAGGCGCAAGATGTGGGTTCAAGTCTCACCGGGAGACAAGGCGAATTTTTTTTCGCATGTTTTTCAACATCAATTTTCCCTTATCTAGCCCCTGAAATTTCATCTAAGTTGGATTCATTTCTCTACAAAAAAAAAAGTTTCGCTGACTGAATGTTTGAGTCAAGACCCATCTTTGGGTCACAGTTTAAAAACTTATTTTACTTTATGAAAAAAATACTATTGTGTTACCAAAAAAGTTAATTATCCATTTAAGGTTTAGCCAAATTTCAAAATTTTGGAATCCAGGATTTATGATCCTACAAAAATTGGAATTCCAATCAAAACCGCAACTTTTTGCCAATTTTTAACTTCCGAAATGCACTTTAACGCCGATGAATTCTGTCGTTTATTTAAAGTCAATTTCGTGACAGACAAAAGTGATGTAGATTAACGATATATGTATGTAACTGCATATAATAAATATTACGGTCGATAATCAGAAACATAACTAAACGATTAACTCAAATCGATAAACCCGACGAAAATGAAGTCAAAGTTTTCCATTATGAGCTAAAATTGTATCACAATTTGGGAACTTTGATTTATCAAATTCAAACCTTACTCAAAGACTAAAAATTTAAAAAAAATACTTAGCTTTGTGCTGTCAGGCTGATAGTATCAGATTTTCTAATGAAGAGCATTTCTGGAGGGAAACCATCCGAGTCAGGAATCGGGAACCTAACTGGTAAGAATAATCAAGCATCGGTCACACCAAATTCTTCCATCATTTCCTTGTTGAAAACACGTAGGTTCAGTAGTCCATTCCCTTCGCTTGGAATCCTAGGTCCACAGAGCAGTTTGGGAAAACATTTGATCGAAAATTTCTGCAGCTCGCCAGTTTGGGGAATTGGTTATTATTTTTTCTCTGGAGCCTCTCGCTTCTTTCGGCTACCATATTGATTGATTACAAAGTACAGTCGAATTGCGCAATGTCAAAAATATATACGTGAAGCTGACAAAATTCTCGACACGTGGTCGCCAAGAACTTCCTAATCCGTCAGCCAGGAGCGCTACAATATGAGCAATAGTTTGTTCCAATTCTAAACGAAGAAAGCTCTAAGTTTTTTATATTGTCGGTTAAATTAAATGTTTGAAAAGAAAATCGTCACCATATATCGGCTCGCTCACAATAGAGGGTTAAAATAATCGAATCACTGTCCAAAGATGGCCACCGGAACGATTTTCTGTTGTGCAATAAGTTAATTTTTCCATCAAAGACAGTTAACCGGCACGGATCAACATGTCGATCGCAATTTTATTCTTTTTAAATAAACCCTAGCCAGGACTTGACCCGCCATCCATGGTCATCCGAGTATGAAGGCAGGTACTTAAATAATGATCATCGTTGGGCGTATCTAGGACAGGAATTTGTCAACATTCCGCCGGACAACGGCTTATTGCAATATGTGCAACGACGATGCCAACAACTACAATACCCAATCCGAGGAATACAAAAAATAAATAAAAGAAACACGATCTGTTTAATGGGCATCTGAAGATACGGTTCGATCGGATCAATTTAACATGGACTTCACCGCCTGCAACCGAACGAATAACGCTAGGTGTGGCCGCCGTCCATTTGCCTAGCTGGGCCCTTGGGGCTTTTGGGGCCATATGCTTATGTGGTCGTCACCAAGTCAGACATCGAGATCGATTCCCATCATAATTCAATATACCTACCAAGAGCATGATTTCATTCAAATGCTGCCCCGGAGATAGAGTGATATCCGATTCCGATCTTCGAAGACTTGATTTTTTAAGGTCACGAGTGAACTTTGTTGAGGATTACATTTTTGCATTGCGACAACCAATACTGAAATACATAGTTAATCATTCAGAGCATTTTTCGTTCAATACTTAACACGAGTTCATCGAAACGGTCCATCAATTGCACCTCCTTCGAAAAAAATCCTGGTCACGTATCGCGAAACCTACATTAAAACGATTGTAGTAAGTGACATGACAAAATCGAATCATATCGTCGTGGTTGTTTGAGCCAGTTTCGTGCTTTGGCGGCTTATTACAACATTTTTGTTTACTTTTTATCCACCGGTTTAATTTGACCATCCAAAAGTCAACATATGTAATGGCATTTACAAATTGAAATCAAAATTAAAAAAAAAGCTACCCACCATCTTCTGTGTATTTGCATGCACGTGCTCAACGAATTAGCTATCAATTATCCATGACACTTTCGTACACAGCATATTAAACGGTCGGTACATTATCTCTTGGCTCCGGTCACGCAGGGAACTTTTAAATAAGCGTTTTTTCCGAAATTTAAAGCATAGATAGATATTTGAATGATAAACATTTTTTTCAATTTTTTTTATCAGAACAATCTAGCAGCCAAAACCAGATCGATAGAGAACAAACAAGTTTTTTAATGAATTAAAAAAGATATAACAAGATAAAATATAGACATAGATAAAAACAAGATCAAAAACGAAATAAATGAACAAGATAATGCAAGGAAAAAATATAACAATATAAAACAAGACAAAATAAAATGAAACAAGACAAAATAAACACATACAAAAATTAAACCTAATAATTTGAGAAAATAATCAAAGTTGGTAACAATTAGAGATGTATCGAATATTCGACCGGCCGACCCTATACTACGTGGTACAAGCCCAACATTCAAGGAATATTTAAAGAAGGTAGTGCCAAGGCAGCCATGCTCTAGTATTGGTACAAACTGTGGCGTCACAATCACGAAAAATCTGTTAATTTACTAGGAAATTTGCCATTTTCGTTGATAATTCGAAGAATTTGCTGAAAATTTTCCACTTTTAGAACTTTCTGCTCAAAGGGATTCTTGCTCTTCAAGATCGGTACAAAAAAAAGTTGGTTTTCGAATAATTTTTATATACAATAGAACATCGAAGTTCGAAAAAATTTTGGATTTTCCCTTATCAAATTAGCAAAACATTGAAATTAGTTCAAAGTCAAAGTCCATTAAAATTTTCAAGTCAGTGCAGTTTAAGATCCTTATTACAATATAAAGTACCGTAAACTAGGGGAACTTTGATCCCTTTTTTAATTCATTTTCGAGTATTTTGGAAGGGGTTGCTTTTTTGTAACACTAAAATTTTTTATAACACTAACTGAGGCAGAGAGTATGAAGCATGATCATTGATAGCAGAATATTCAAACGACATTAGCGGCTATAACTTAATTTTTGTTACAAAACCAGATTTCATGTTTCGGGGTAACTTTTATTACTATTGTTTTAACGTATCTCAACATCTTCAAAATTATTTCTTTGATGCCATTTAGCGCTGATTGCTTAAAACATCAATAATAGTTTTTTGTTTGGACTCAATTGATTTTTTAACGTTTTTTTCAAAAACAAATATACTCTAAAGATGGACTATTTTGTTGCATACATTTAGGGGCAAAAATTATAAACATTTCTCAATATTTTTTGGTCTCAACAACAAATTAAATATAAATCATATAATGACCATAAAAATTACTCGAAAACTATACCTTTACAAAAAAGTTAAACTTTCATATTTTTTTTGTTTCGATTATAGTCGTTTTAACATCTTTATGTCATTCGCGACTTATATCAACGATGTAGTTGGCGGACAAGTTATGGAAAAACTTATCCGGTACAACTGTGATCGATGTTTACTCTTGGGCTCGAACTCACGGACATCGGCTCAGAAAGCAACTGACTTGCCAACTGAGCTATATCACAAGCCCATTAAACTTTCATATAAAACAACCCATTTGCTTCTAAATGCTATCATTTTATCAGGAGAGGTGTTTGATTGTGAGTCTTCGAAAAAACAGATATTTTTAAACTTTAAAACTACATTTTGAGTAATGAAAACTTCAACCCCAAACCAAATTTAGCCTATTTGAAACTCAATTTATAGGCTTTCAAACGTAAAAAACAGTTTTCAAATATTTTAACTTCAGGCTTAGTTAATGATGATTATCTGCAAAATTTCTTGTTGATCAAAGTTACCCAGGTGATCAAAGTTCTCCCAGTTTTCGGTAATCAAAACACACATTTTTATGCAAAAGCACTTTCATTTATTGGCAATTGAGTTAACAATCATTAATTGATAATGACAATCAGTTGAACACTCAATAACTAACAACTAGACCTTTTTAAAGCTGAATTTTTCTTCATTTTTGCACGTTTTAGCTACAAGATCACATTGCATTCATTAATAAAATAAGTAAAAAAAAATGGCAATTTTCAAAGGACCAAAAAAAATCATAACTTAGTGAAATAGAACACAATCAAAATGAAATTGCAATTCATATTCACTCTAAACGTGTTTTTCTTTGAAATTTCTGCCATTCGCATATAAATTTTCGATACACTCGACACTACCTTGTTTAAATATTATTTGCTTAACATTCGCATTTGCTTGAACAACCGCCTAAAACTTCGGTTGGCGCTACTCGTCAACTCTCCGTTTATGAACTTTCAGTCCTCGAGAATTGGACCAACTTCTTTTCTAAATTGTGTTACACTTCTTTACTTGTAATTTCAAAAGGAGACTCAGATTATAGAATCTCTTAATTTGAAAATCTAGCCCCCACAGAATGTTGAAGGTGCCCTGCTCAAACCCTGCAGAATGTGTGGAGAAAGAGAAGGGTATATTAGTCGCTTCAAGTGACTAGCATAGCATAGCATAGCATTGGGCGACTACACACATCTTGCATTGGCTGATACACAAAGTACAACTTAATAATCAAAACAAACACAAGATGCCAAAACGATTATCTGGATTCAATATTCGTTTCAAGTGTTGGTTTGAAAAATAAGTGTAGTACAATAATGCACACCGCGACAAGTCAATGTAATCATAATGGGGATGATCTGATACAGCAAATAAAACTTTTCAGGTGCAGAGAACTCATACGACCCAGGGCCCTGTATTCAGATAGAAAGAGGAAGGGATATTTAAATGGGAAATCCTACTCGGCAAATAGGACTGAAAAAAAAGAGTGAAAGCATTAAATTTTCAAAAAGAAACGATCTCACCAAATCCATTAAATGGTATAGAAGGCTTAGGCCGGAGCTGTTTCCCAATTCTTCCTGATTGGGGTCAACTGAAACGGCTTGCAACCAAATATTTTTCAAAATATCTGTCGCCTACAAGCAACGCGAATCGTAGCAATCTTAAAAAGAACTGCATTTCTTCGCCCATTGCAGAATATTCCCCTTTTCTCTTGCTGTGGCCCAATAATTGGGCTGCGCCACTGCATTGCTGTTTTCCAAATTCTTCAGATGTCTTTAAAAAAAATTCCTGACTGCACTAGCAGTCGACCACTGAGCACATTTTTATATCGGAAAGTACACTTGAAAATCAATCCATAAATTTAGTACTGCGTAAGCGCAAATTAGATCACACCGATAGCCATTTTTCTTTTCTTTTAAGCGCTATTTTTTGCATCGCAATTAATAAATCCCGGAAAGCTGCTTTCCAAACTTCACCCATCATTACACTTTACATCAACGCTATCCTTTCCAATCTGCACAATTTCACGATTTTTTGTCTATTTGCAGTATTATTTTGATAAATTTTCACGGAGCACGAAAAAATTACGTCAGATGTTCAAAATTCATGGCCAACACATATTAGTTGCTTGAAGTGACTCACGTTTATTTAAACGTTATCTCTACAATCCACCCATAAACATGGGAAGGTTTTAAAGAGGTAAAGTTGGAAAAGGTAAACCCTGGGAGATGCTGGAGCTAGACCAGCATTGCGGGTGATGATCGCATCCAGTCAAAAAGATACGTCTTATCAATATAAAAATTACTTTCAATAGTTGAATGGCAGATAAAATATTCAATACTTAACTTAAGGACTTCTTACTTACTGCTGCTCCAATCACATATTAGCTGCAGGGTTGATAAATTTTGATTTGCAAATTTGACCGATGCTGTACCGCTAGACTTACAACATCTTACATTCCTCCGCATGATATACTAACTCGCATTCGCTGACTGCCCGGCTGGCTGTACTGTCACTCATCCACACACATCGATATATAGTTCCATTCTAGGCCTTCCAAATCATTGACATTGATTAAACGTAATTTACATGAAATTTTCTAACAAACTTTCAAACAAACAGAAAATAAAGAGCTTAAAAAAACACGTCAATTTTCTGTCGGTGACTACTTTGATCCTCCACTAAGTGGTACTCGTCAAGCCCTACATGTAAAATCGTTAGGTTTACAATTTTCAAAGTGAACAAATTCATTAAACGTATGTTCTTACAAAGTTAATAATTTAAATTTTTTTTTTTCAGAACTTTTAAATTTATACTTTTAATAAAAGTGACTTCACTGAGAAAAAGTTAAAGTTCATGGTGCGGACATTCACTGAAACTTTTTTCTTCTAAGCACGACTCTTCCCGAAATATTTCGACCAAACATTGCTGCAATCGAAATCTGCTTAACCGTAGCTTATTCCAGTGACAGATAAGTCAACTGGAACTCGAAATTTGGAACAACTTTGGGTGAAAATTCAATAAAGTAGCTCCTTTAAAACCAGCACTCTTGCTTGATACAATAAAAAATCATAAAGTTATTTATGTTTTAGAACAATGTTTTAAACAATTAGAAAAAAATATCCCTCAAAATAATCATTTCAGGTATACATTTATTTTTTGATACATTTTTCCCTTAAAGTTACAAAAGGTAACTGGAAAGAATTAATTCAAATTCAAGCAACAGTACCGCTTAATCCTTCAATAAGAATTTTGAAATTTTCTATTCTGATGTCATAGAAGTCAAAATCATTAGAAAATGTACCCTTCTAAGAGCAGCATTTTACAACGTTGTTGTCTCCACCCGATCACATCACTTACAAATCCAAACACCTTATGCCGGTTATGATGCCGAAAGACAAATTTGATCGGTGGTGGGCATCGTAGGATTGGGGTTTGAAAATTTCATAACCAAACACTGCCTATAAGAGATAAAATAAATAAACCAACAAAACGATCATCGAACGGCAACGAAGACTCCGACGACATATCGAAATATGTGAATGGAGGTACAGATTTCTTAGTGCGAATTGGCGTATTTTTTTGCTGTCCAGTTCTCGAATATTCAAAGAAAAAAAAAAGACCGAAACCTTAAGACAAACTGATCAATAAACTCCGAATGGTAAAATTTCATGCCCACAGGGAAGAGTTCAGCTATTAGTCGTTGGGCAGATAATCGAAGATCTCGACTCTCCCCGTCAAAAAGGTGACCACAATTTGCTGCCCAGCTAAAAATCGAAAGAAGGTAAAGATCGTCGCGTTGTCATTCGTCGAGTTCGCAGCTTTTATTTGATGTTTGGTTCTTTTGCCATCATGCTCTGTTGCCGAGTGCGACGACCACGATAAGCTATCCGCGCGATATATGCTAATGGGGTTGCGAAATCTCCCCCAACCAAATCCGTGTTTGGACACTTTTTTTTTCTCTCATTTTTCACCCTTAAGCTGAGCGAGCATGTTTCATTCTAGAATATTTCGAAACACAATTAAAATGGCATAAAATTCTGAAAAAACGAAATTTTCCATGAGAGATTGGAACTAATATTTATAAGTATCAGTTCTTTTTTGAATTTACAAGAAGACGGTGCCACAGTAGACTGAGTCGATTTGGGGCCATTTTCTCAAACCATGGTGTCTTAAAAGCTTCGTTTCGGTCCAAAACTCATACATGATTTTTTGCAGAATTTTTAAGTAACGTTTACATGAGAAAGTTGAATATTTTGTACTGAAAAATCAACATCATTTTTATTCCTTCTGTGGAACCGAGCCTGCCAATGGTTTTTGTGCCAATTTATAAATTCTCTAAAGGAAATTTTCCGCTGAACAACTTTAACAGGTGCATGTCTTTTGGCATTGACAAACAATAAATGCAATTGACACCACTGCTTGTACCCCACGAAGTTCGCATGAAAAGTGGTCATGCAACACTTGCCATACAAACATAAAAGTCCAAATTTACTCATGTAAACGTTACTTAAAAATTCTGCAAAAAAAACATGGATGAGTTTTGGACCGAAACGAAGCTTTTAAGACCCCAAGGTTTGAGAAAGTGTCACAGTCGTTTGACGAAACAGCATATCTAATAAACGCTTTTTAGGGTGATATGCTTTAAACAGAAAGCATGAAAGAATTCATGACATTTACAAATCATTTTTTTTTAAATTCATAAATTCATCATTCAAATTTAACTTGATACTTTATGATGTAATACTTTGTAACTTTTGAAAAATAGACGTAAAGAAGCCCAAAACCAAAACTGGGATGGTTTTTGTTTCTTATTCAGATAAACATAAATAAATAATACAACAAATTAAAGCTTTTTTGAAGGTTTGACAATGATTAGAAAGTTGAATAATAAAGTGTTTTTACATACCCCCTCATCCTTCAAAATGCCTCTGTCCCAAAATAACAGGTAACATAGAATAAATTTCTGATTTTTATAATTTAAACTTCGAATCTGAACTCTAATCAACATCTTAGGAGAGAATTAAAGATCTCAAAACAGATTTGATAAGGTTTTTCTTCAGAATAAAATAATTATGGCAACCCTTACTTTTGTTTTGTTCCATGTTCGAGAGATCGTGAGCAAAACCTTCTTTGTATGTTTTTGACAAACAGTATGTGTTAAGTTTATATTACCTCAACTTAGCTTAAATTTGGGACATTTTTCAAAAACTGCACTTGAAATTTAAATCCGCTCATTCAGAGTGGGTTGCGTTCGAGTTGCAATCGAATCCTTTTTTATACTTATCAAAACACATTTGTTTAATTTTGAGCGAAAAATTTACAATGCACTTAAAATAAATAAAATAGCTACTTAAGTTATCGTCCATAAGTTTGGGATCACCCCGCAGTATGGTGTAACGTCCAAAAGT
Source organism: Uranotaenia lowii (assembly GCF_029784155.1). Classification (NCBI taxonomy): domain Eukaryota; kingdom Metazoa; phylum Arthropoda; class Insecta; order Diptera; family Culicidae; genus Uranotaenia; species Uranotaenia lowii. The sequence goes on from NC_073693.1 coordinate 54,289,118, forward strand.
TTGGGATCAGTCTTCTAAAACATGCATTTCGTATTTTTGTTATCAAACAACGTATTGTCTATCTGGTAAGCTGATTTGGAAGCATAAGTTAAGGTAATATAAACTCAACATACACTTTTTTTATGTTAAAAGTAAACCTTAATCCGCTACATGAGAGTGAATATATCACTTGTGTACTATAAATTACCAACTTTTTTGGTTGATTTGTTTTCTCCGCGCAATCGCGAAATCAAACTGTTGTAATGAGTTGAATTGCATTAATGAATTTCCAAAAACTATCTTTTTCAGTTGTCACAACCTACATAACAAATTAAAAATTCAAAAAAACAAAAACGAGTATCACTTCATCCATTAACAAAACTTTAATATTTTAAATATCTCCTTATAAATATTCTTCGAAGTTTGATAGAAGTATTTTCAATCAAAATGGTCGTTTTTAAAAACACATTAGTGTATCAGGAACAAGAATTAGGAAAACAAGTTAGTTCAAAGAAAACTCAAATACATTTTTTACTTTACTTTTAAACTTTTTATCACTGCCTCAAAGTTAAAAATAGGAGTTTCCTTAAGAAAAATCTAGAAGCATAGGAGGTGTAGGAAAACTCGATCGTACCATTTACCAAAATGGATCCTGATCTATAACCTTTCCCCTACTAACAAAACCTTTTCCTTGGATATTTAGATATAGATTCGCAGACGTATAGACGGTTTCTATAGTTGGTGATATTGACTAACCTTTCCCAAGTAACACCGATAGTTTTATTGAACTCCTCAAGCCCCTTATAAACCTTAAACTTTATCTAGTAGCCTGCTTTAAATTTTTTAAAATTACTTGGGTTTATTTCTGAATTTTTCTGAATTAATCTTTGGAATATAAAGGGACGAAAGATTGTTAATTGATCCTACTTGAAGTATCCTACTAACAATACATCCTTCATTCCTCATACTCATAGTAGGACGTGGCCGGCGCCGTTATTGACCATTTTCAAAAGGAATGCATGAGTTTTTTGCATTGTGAATGAACTGCTAGTCCCAAGCACCACTCTTTGGCCCTTGCACAAAAGTGATGGACTCGATCAATCACGGACTAACAACCATTGGCGATGTGGAACTCGTCCGACTTAGCCACGCCAGCGGTCTTGAAATTGGGAGTACGTAAGCTGAACAAAGTCTAATCAAATATAATATCTTAAGTTTTAAATGAATGAGCACTTCAAGTTCAATGATTTAAGGTGGATATGAGTAGTACACTAGGCTAAGCTAACTTCACATATACTTTTCGTAAAAAATAGAGATGTACCGAATAGTGGTATTCGGCGAACGGCCGAATACCGAATATTGACCTTTTCAACTATTCGGCCAAACGAATATTCGGCCGAATATTCGGTCGAATATTCTATTGAGTTTTTGATGAAAAAAAAACTCATGCGGTTATTTCAATGCTTTCTATTTCTTCCATATTGAGGCCCCTCATGTTTTTAAGTCGATTATACTCAACCAGATGATATTATCGGATGATGTATTACAAAATATTTTTTTAAGTAGGTGTCATTCTGATTTTTAAAATGTCACCAATAACTGAAAAGACATCAGATAACTAATCGCTTGTAGGACGTTTATCACCAAAGAGATTGCGTTCCTGTGAAATCTGGGATAAAACATGTCGAAACAGGTGTCAAGCTTTTTGAAATTGCTTCTCTGATATTGAATTTGAGCAATAAATATTTGAAATAGTTGTTGAAAAGATAGATGATCTTTAACATGCCATACCATACTTTCAGCCACATGTATCCACACGGTCAGGCATTCAGGATGATTTTTGAAAATAAAAATTAAAAAGGGCAAAATTTATGTATATTTTGAAATTTTTGAAAATTGTTATGGAACACAACAATCTACAAAATTTCAAAGAGGAATTTGAGTTTTTTATTGGATTTAGCAAAAAAAAAACTGAATAAAATCCAGCAAATCTCGGGAAGTTTTAATCAATATCTGGACATCCTGGCCAAATTTGACTTATCTGAATTCTGTACTGGATTTATGGGCAAGCCTGAATATTTCCAGAAAATCTGGGATAAACTATAGTCATAGTATAAAGCGATACCATTCAGCATTCTATTGTACGATATACAGTGAAAGATACGCGGATACACCTTAGATATTTTGCTCAAACCACAAATTTTCAATAATTGTGTGTAAAAGCTTCACATTACTAACATTACTTTTGGATATTTTATAAATTAATGAAAATTATTAGAAAAAAATTACAAGTCTGTAGTAGATATTCGGCCTATTCGGCCTATTCGGCCGAATACTTAGCTCAACTATTCGGTGAGCCGAATATTCGGCTTAACGGTTTTTCGGCGGTATTCGGCGCCGAATATTCAGCCGACCGAATATTCGGTACATCTCTAGTAAAAAACATACAAAGAAAGTTTTGCTCACGATCTGTCGAATGAGATCTAAACAATTGCAATATGTCATAAGATGGCTGAGATATGGCAGATTAAATTTTGACGTTTTTGAAAAGGTGATCCCAAACTTTTGGCCGGCAGTGTAAATATGCGCATTCAGCCCGCACGGTTTGGGGTTCGCCAATTCAGACAGCTCGGAAACTGAAGGAGATTTCAACATAAAAATTACTCCAATATATAGAAAACAGATGACTGCTCTGCTCATGTGTATACAGTTTTTCTACACATAAGATTTTATGGAGCCTTTCAATTTACCTTTCAAAGCGTTCTAAGCCATTTAAAACTATTAATAATAATAATAATATATTGCTGCATTTTTGCAATTGAAGCTACTTCATTGATCAACAGAACACCATTTCGAAAATAACAACATCCTTTCCGGAAATCCAATGGTCAAATGTGTGGTCTAACATCAGTCTCAGTTTTATCCCAAGTGAAAGCAAATCACAGCTATTTTTACTGTACAATGATCTTCTAAACAACAAAAAAAAAGTTAATCGAGTACAACATAGGTAGATTGGCAAATAATCTTTGTGATCATTGTCCAACAATTGAATCGAATAGTCATATAATTAAAAATTGTATAAAATCAAACGAAATTTGGATTTGGTTGAAGAACATATTGCAACAACCATTGAAAATAATTACGAATGATCCCGAAAATATGTTGACCAAGAAAACAAATGAGAATAACAAACAAGAAAAAGCCAGCCTTTGGTTAGTAGCAAAAGTTATATCATACTTGATAAAAAAAAAAACGCAAAAATCCCAGTTTGTATGTGTTGCAAAAAGAAATAAGAGAAAATAGGTGGAACAACAAAAATGCATTTTCTGCAAATTTTGGAAGTTGGTTAAATTTAAGTTAGTTAATATAAGTAAAGTAGAAAAATGCAAAGAATGTAAAAATGAGGAGATAGTCTTGTAGTAAAAAAAAGCTACATTTATTGCCTCATTGCTTAAGCTTTCTGATTTTTAATCCTTTTTCATTACAATTTTACGTTGATCGCGTTTCCAATTTTTTTTGCTGTATATTGTTGGCGCATTTCAATCCGTTTTAGCTGTTTTTGTTTTTTTTTCTTGATTCAAAGCCACCATTTTTTCATAGTATACCGTCTCACGCAACATATCCTAACCAGCGTATTCGTCCAGCCTTCGTCACCTTCTGGATACTTGGTTCGCCGTAGAGTCGCGCGAGCTTGTGGTTCATCCTTCGCCTCCACACTCTGTTCTCCTGTACGCCGCCAAAGATGGTTCTTTACACTCGTCGCTCGAATACTCCGAGTGTACGCAGGTCCTCCTCGAGCAATATCCATGTCTCGTGGCCGTAGAGAACAACCGGTCTAATGAACCTCATATACATACAGGCACAGAGAACAGACGTACAAGCTCGAACAAAAAATCTTCAAAAAGTGTGTAAAATTTCAAATGCTGACATCCTAAAAATACGTTGAAAATTGACTGGAAACAGTGCTATCTATTGCGCCGTTCAAAAGTTAGCAATCAAATTTTCAACAGCTCAGTTTTCGAAAAGGCGTAATCGGATATAATCGACATTAATAATTTAACTAATGTCGGTCTCAAATAGACGGGTTCAACTCATTGCTAAATAAATGCAATAAGAGCTACTTGTGATTGGGTAGAATTTCATTTCCTTTATTTTATATGGTTTTACTTTTTCACTTTTTGAATGAGAGAAACAACTTTCTTTTATTTTTAAATTGACGTAACTATTCCGGTTACTATTCTTCATCCATCATCAGATGTCTCCCAGAGTAACCCGAAACGCTACCTTAATTTAAAATAAAAGAAAGTTGTTAAACTCATTGAAAATTGTCAATAAGTAGAACCGTATAAAAAGCACCGGTGATCATTCCTTTATTTTTTCACTACTGAGTCAGACTAACAGTTCATCAATAAGTTTTTGCACTTCTTGAACGTCAAAGGACGAATCGGATATATTCAGTCAATTAGGAACATTCTTGACGATCAGCCTTACCCATCAGAACTGATCCTAGACATCTCAAAGCGCGTTACTTTTGAGTATCAATTTTGCATTCCATTGTCCAAAATTAAGCACAGTTTGAACGAAATAGCGATTAACTTTTAAGATATTTTTCCATTATACAAACCTTTTGTTCGTTACAAAACTTTTACAGTAATTTTCTTGAAACATGCCAAACAGTTCATACGACCTGTTCAATACTGACCAAAATTTTGTTTTTTTCTCAGTTTGGTTTTGACAGTTCTCTTTGGTGTTTTTGGAGACATCTGGTGGCTCAATCAAAAAACAAAAATTGGTTCTAAACGATCGTTGAAAATTTTACACAAGTTTCATGGGCTAGCTTGTATGTCTGTTCTCTGTGATACAGGTTAGACTTCGTGCGAAGGCTAAGTCTTCTGCACCGCAGTTGCTTGTGGAGTCCATAGTAGGTACGCCGTCCGCTGATCATTCGCCGCCGGATTTCACGTCTGGTGTCATTGTCTGCGGTCACCAGTGAGCCGAAATAGACAAAGTCTTCGACTATCTCCAGCTCATCGCCATCAATCGTGATCTTGTTATTACTGGACAAACGGGTTCGCTCGGTCTCGGATCCGCAGGCCAGCATATACTCCGTCTTGGACGTATTTATCATAAACCCAATTCTTCCTGCTTCGCGTTTCAGTTTTCGGTAGATCTCCTTCCCCGCTGCAGATGATCTGCCGACTATGTCAATGTTGTCGGCAAAGCAGATAAGTTGACTGGATCTGTTGAAAATCGTGTCCCGCATTTCGCCCACCCCTCGTCGAATAACACCTTCTAGAGCCTCGTTGAACATCATGCAGGATAGACCATCGCCTTGTCGAAACCCCCTGCTCGATTCGAATGAACTCGACAATTCACCCAATAACCGCACACAGCATTGATCGTTGCCTTAATCAGTCTGATCAGCTTCCCGGAAAAGTCGTTCTCGTCCAGAATTCTCCATTGCTCGTCACAGTAGATCGTGCCGTTGAAAGCTTTGAAGTCGACGAATAGATGTTGCGTAGGGACTTGGTGTTCACGGCATTTTCGAAAAACTTTCCGTAATATGGAGATCTGGTCCCTTGTAGACCGTCCCTCCAAGAAGCCGGCCTGATGACTTCCCACGAATCTGTTTGCTTATGGCGTTAGCAGTGCAGAGTAGGATTCGGTGCAGCACCTTGTAGGCGGCATTGAGGAGAGAGATCGCTTGTTAGTTCTCACAATCCAATTTGTTGCCCTTCTTGTTGATGAGGCATATTACCCCCTCCTTCCTCTACTCCGGTAGCTGTTCTGTGTCCCAGATCAGCCGGTGTAGGCAATCGGCCAACTTGTCCGTGCCCAACTCTGATAAGTTCAGCTACGATACCATCCTTGCCAGCCTTGGGCCGTTTTCATTGGTCAGCTGGTACGCGCTGAACCTTCCAATTGCCGGTTTGAATTCCTCCTCCTGACGAACCTGAGCGTTGAAATCCCCGAAGACCATCATGAAGACTAACATGTTTCGGGCAGCGGTCATATTCATGCTTCAGCTGCGCGTATAATTCGTCTTTTTAGTCATCGGTATTTCCTGAGCTCTTACAGCAGCATACCTCTTGCAGCGCTACGATGTCACCTTCTATGTGTATCACAAGTTAAAGAGTATTTTTTTAGTTACTTGGCTGAATTTTTTGAAGAAGTTATTACGAACACAACCTTTAAAAGTGATAGAAAACGCCCACATTTATACTTTCGTTAAAAAAGCAAATTTTTGCATATTCATCAGTTGACATTGCATATTGGAAGTTTGACGGCTTTATACTTTTTTCAGGTGTATCAATAAAAATATCTTCTGGTACCCTTAATGATTTCACCTTTTTTAAGGACGTTCTCTGAAGGCCCAAATAAAAAGAACCCTTAATGACTTCTATATAACATTTGCATTAAGGATGCAGTCCATTTTTTAAACTTAACTAAATTAATTTCAACTTAGTTTTATTGAAGCCTTCAAAATTCAATCATTAGTTCAGTGTATCATTCTTTTCCGAAGCTAGCACATTATCATCTGTAAAATATCGAAATCGAGACCTTGAATGATTTTTTTATCAAAAGAGTAACCTTGAAGGTCTGCAAAATTATCAATGAAATTTTATGTCTCAATCCATACAAGGACTGACAGTGATTTAACTGGCGCGAAATACAAAAGAGCGAAAAGAAAAAATAACCTCCAACAACAGCAACGGTTAAAATTAAAGTGCGTCCCCTGCCTGAGAAGAAAGCAAGCACTTGAGCATTCTGCGGAGCTTCGGGTCATGTAGGATTGGGGAGCTGTTGTCAGTGGTCTGGTCAGGTTTGGTGGCATTTTATGCGACACGACGACCTGTCACGTTATTATCGCGAATGTCCTGAACCTGATCTGCTTTATATCTTTTGGGGTTTTTGTGTTAAAATATTTGCACCATCGAGATGTGACGAAATAGGCAATGCGCGTTCCGCCAAGCCTGACCCACTAAAATGGGTCTGTCAAGTGTTTCCCATTTTTAAAATATGACATAATTAAAAGTAGCACAAAAACCCAAAAATTATGCTTGACAGTTTGTTTTAATTGAAATGAAAACATTTTTGCTAATATTTTTATTCGAGTGGGGGGACCCAGCATCCCATTAAAATTTTCCAAATCTGATGGAGAAAGTATAACAGCTGAGCGCCACTTAAAATGTAGGTACTAGGCAGTGCACCGAAAAAGCACCGCTCAATTTCATTTTCGCTTTGTGAGGTTCGTTGTCCTCTCTGGTAACAATTATTCAGAATCATGTTTCTGCCTGGCAATGAAGCGGGCTACTCGTACATATGTTCGCTTATCAGGTTATATGTTTTCGTCCGTTGATTTCGTCAGTGAACATTCCGCCTCATGTTGCAAAATTGGGGTCCTTGTTGTATCGGTTTGCCTATCCCCAATGAAGCTACGATTTACGATACAACCGTACTAAAGGTAAATGCTCTGACCTGACCGGCCAAGTAAAGCCAAGCCGACCAACGTGATAATTGTCCTGTCTGAGGACAAGTTTTTTTTTCTTCTTAACCATCTAAAGAAGCTGAAAATGAATACCTACTTGCTCCGCCGTACTAGCGGACGAGGGTTAACGACGAAAGTAATGGCACCAATGCAAGGTGGGGTGCAGCAGGATTTGTCATGAACAACAACTGACAGCTATGCTAAATCAGGTGCCATGACCTCAAAGCGGAGCTTTTATTATTTCTCCCTTTTTGTGTCGGTTCTTACTTATTTTGGACATGGTCATTACTGAGTTCGGAGAATCTTGTATCTACAGGGAGAAATGGTGCGAATAACTTGGGGACCTGGGAATCGGTGTGAGAAGGGCACCGGCTGCTGGTGGCGTTAATATATCGCACACATTTCAGGTTGCAGTGAGGTAGGTTAGTAATAAATAGCGCTGAGTTGAGTAGTACTCTTACAGACGCCCTGAAGGTTGTCTCTTAGTAGCGATGGCATTTTTTTATAGATTGCTAAAGAAGCTCCAATAATATAAACAAAGCGAAATTTGACTATTCGAACAGCAGGTTTCCTCATAAGGTCTTTGTTTGAAAAAAAAATCACCTCTTACACGTACCACATTATCTATATCATGCTCCAATTCACAGACCTTAGCAAAATCTTTTATCTATTGTTTTTTTTTTGTCCACTTGACAGAAAACAGGCGTTAATATGCTTATGGAAAATGAACAGAGTAAGTGAAACACGAGTGATTTGAACGAAATACTTAACAAGAGTGATTTATTCGTAATTCTTGAACATCGGACTACTATGAATTATTAATTATTCTCCGATTACTACGATCAACATCCCTCCTTAATCGAGAATTGTTGAATTCCAAGGAAGAACCTGACTTCCTATAGTTTCTGAACCGCCTTGGTGAGAATTTCTGACATTCGATTAGTTAACTCGACTTGGTGTAGTTCGATGGTTTTCTCCTAATATCGTTAAACTCGGACTTGTTGCTTAAAACTACTTTGTTGACCTCTACGGATGACGGACCCCCCGAATTACCTGACCCTTGAATCTTGGTGTTCCACTTTGTCTGCCCTCCTCGTTTCGGACCCTTTTTCAATATTCGAATCTGCCTCGGGTTATCGGAAAACTTCCTCGTCACCTCCCGTGTGAATTTGACATCCTTTGAAAACAACGTTGCAACTACTTGGCACCTTCTTGGTTCGGGGTTTGTTTTTGCGACAGCCTTTCGTCCCAGTTTGATCATCGTGAAAAATTCCTGCTTTTGACTTAGCTTCCCACGCCTGACGATTTACTGTGTATCTATTAAAATGTCCCATCTTTCTGTGCCACAATGCCAAATCTTCTTTTGACTTTGCCGCAAACGCAACGTCTTTGCCATACCGGCGAAGTTTATTGTCTTTGGAGTTGCAAACCATGCACGAATCTCTCGTGAACACAACTCGATGTCCGATATTACAAATCTTGCTTACGGACAATAAATTCCTCACCAAATCTGGAATGCACATAACTTCGTTTATGTTTAAAGTGCTACCTTCGCTGGAAGTGCGTAAGACAGTATCTCTCGATTGTTACATCTTTTTTTTCAGGGATTTTCAACCTATTAGATGATTCATCCCATCGTTCTCAATTGTTACACATGTGCGATGAAGAACCGGAATCAAAAATCCAGGGTTCGATTTTTTTAGATTTTTTTTTTCCTAGGATTTTTACTCTTTTGAGTAATTTATCCTTATCTTAATCCAGGGATCGTTCGATTTCGCACAACGTACCATAAACGAAGAGTTCCTGTCCAGTTTCTGTGGACTCTCGACAGCGTAATGCCTCTTCTGGTTGCGCCTATAGCACACGATAGCTAACTTGTCTGGCTAACCGTTCGTCTTCTTTTTTAGTAGACTTCGATGATAACCATAAAACGCCCTCTCGCAACTCGTCTCATCATTATCCGGCCACTTGACGTCCTGCAAAATCTTTGCTCATATAGTGTCCGCCGTCATGTTGATTCCAGACGCCTCGAGACCATCACCATTTGTTCATACTGCTTCGAAAGTCCCATTCGAACCTTCGAACCCGATCTCAGCTAGCCTGTGCCTCGTGGTCATCAGCGAATTGACGTATGCCTCGACATATTCACAAACCACTAGCCGTACCCCGGTCATCTGCCGAAGAAGACCAGATTCCCAAAGATATCTGGTTTCTTGTAACTCGCAAATGACTAAGAGCTGTATTTTTTTTGACCACGCAATCGTTTCGACAAAAGTAGGGAAAGGCTGTCACCTGCAATCTGCGCCCTCGCAATCGTTCCGCTTCCTGCTCGACTGCTTCCTGAGAAATTCGCTTGCGGGCTGTTCTCGCTGGACATCGGTATCCTGGAAAGTGCCCCGCTTCACGCTTGTGGGCCATTAAATCCGCTCTTGCCGAAAACCGAAAATTTTCACCACGTGTAAAATTTTTTCAACCTTGTTATCTTGTTGCTATGACACCTGCTTCTGGGCTCATAACCTTATGGAAAATGAACAAAGTAAGTGAAAACACGAGTGGTTTGAACGAGATACTTAAACATACTCAACAAAAGTGATTTATTCGCAATTCTTGAACATCGGACTACTATGACTAATTAGTTGTTCTCCGATAACTATAACCATCAACATATGCTTCCTAAAAGGTATCACATACATGCATTTGGCATGGCAATCATTCAACTTATCAACTCTTTCAACTTTGATTTCTTTAAAATGGTCTAATAAAAAGGAAGATTTTTTTCTGGAATTTGCTTTTAAACTATATGTATACTGCCGTTCTACGCAAGAATTTGATATATGACTTTCGAATCATTTTCACTTTTTTCTAGAAACTGCTTATTATGGTGTTATCTTTCGAAAACAAACATTAATAAAATAATAATTTATAATTAAAAATGTATGATTAATAATTTCGTTTCCTTTTTTATTCCGCATAGGTAATTAGCATAATTTCGGGTTTTTTTTTGTCCTAGCTACAGAATGTGTTATTTATATTAGCTCGATTATTCCGGCTAATATGGTTATTGTAATGCTTCCGGCATCCACAGGAAAACAATTAATCGATGCGGAATATGGCGCTTCCGCGTAAAATCTTCCTTGCTTATTTCTTTCATGGTTCTAAGGAAAGTTTCAAAATAAACTTGCATTGGATTCATTTGAATCATCCTTTAACTTAGAAGCACACGCTAAGAACCGTTCTGATCTCCGCGTCATTGAATTCGAGGAAATCTTCATTACTGTCACTGTTCTCTAAACTTGACTCCGAATCGTAAACCTTCAGCAACGATAGTTTTGACCTTCATCTTATCAATAGTTTTGACCGCTCAATTATAATTTTTCACCGGAACACTTTAAAAACTTTCCAATTCCTGCACTAAGAGAAAAAAGAGCACGTGTGACAGTTATTCCATAGAAACAAAAAAAAACACACAAACTTATTTTCTACGCAAAGATGTCACACGAAGCTTTTTTGACGATTATTTTCTGCTTTGAGTAAAAAATCAAAAAGTATAGATTCCAATGTACAGTGAGGGGCAAAATAAAGTGTCCAAATTATTTTTTTTCAATTTCTTTTATTTTTCTGGTTAAAATTCAACGAAAACACATCGTAATCATTTTTAAAATATTGTTTATTATGTTCTTTTCAATTTTTGTTAATGTTGCGCTGAAAAAAAAAGAAAATTTTTCTGATAGATAAAAAACAGTTAATATTCCAAAAAAAACAGGGGCAAAATAAAGTGTCCAGATCAGTACAGCTTCAAATAATTCAAACTGAAGGCAAACAAGAACGATTTATTAATGGGTATGGCCTCCTTCAGCCTTCAACACCTCCTGCAAGCGCTTCGGCACACTTTCAACAAGGTTGTGCAAGTGTTGTGGGTCGAGTTCCTCCCACGCATGCTCCATGGCATCAAAATAAGTATTTTTAATTTGTCACACCAGTCTTATCAATCAGAGCATCGAGGATGGCCCACAGATTTTCGATGGGGTTCAGATCAGGACTTTGTGAAGGCCATTCAAGGGGTTTGATGTGGCAGGAACGGAAAAAGGACGTCATCAGATTGGCCGCATGCTTCGGATCGTTATTCTGCTGTAAAACGAAGCGCTCTCCGAGGCCCGTCTTGATGAGGGATACGTCGAGGTTTTCCGGCAGGACATTGCAATATGACTCAGCTGTCATGATTCCATCAATTTTTACCAAATTGCTCACCCCACCCCAAGAAAAGCACCCCCACACCATCACGTTACTTCCTCCGTTGCTCCGTGCTCGATACCAATCGAAAACGCTTACTGAAGAAGATAGTAAGTTGCTATCGAAATACCGGTATCTGAACTTTTCATTTACCGTGGTTGAATTAAAAGGAATCTTTCGATTGCTTTGATTCAGAGGAAAACATTGTTGTGGGCCGACGAATCCAAATTTGAGCTATTCAACCGGAAGAAGCGGGATCATATGTGGCGCAAGTCGGGTGAGGAGCTCCAAGACCGCCATATCCAAGGAACAGTCCAGCACGGAGGAAGTAACGTGATGGTGTGGGTGCTTTTCTTGGGGTGGGGTGGTAAAAATTTGGTAAAAATTGATGGAATCATGACAGCTGAGTCATATTGCAATGTCCTGCCGGAAAACCTCGAGGTATCCCTCATCAAGACGGGCCTCGGAGAGCGCTTCGTTTTACAGCAGAATAACGATCCGAAGCATGCGGCCAATCTGATGACGTCATTTTCCCGTTCCTGCCACATCAAACCCCTTGAATGGCCTTTACAAAGTCCTGATCTGAACCCCATCGAAAATCTGTGGGCCATCCTCGATGCTCTGATTGATAAGACTGGTGTGACGAATTAAAAATACTTATTTTGATGCCATGGAGCATGCGTGGGAGGAACTCGACCCACAACACTTGCACAACCTTGTTGAAAGTGTGCCGAAGCGCTTGCAGGAGGTGTTGAAGGCTGAAGGAGGCCATACCCATTATTAAATCGTTCTTGTTTGCCTTCAGTTTGAATTATTTGAAGCTGTACTGATCTGGACACTTTATTTTGCCCCTGTTTTTTTTGGAATATTAACTGTTTTTTATCTATCAGAAAAACTTTCTTTTTTTTCCAGCGCAACATTAACAAAAATTGAAAAGAACATAATAAACAATATTTTAAAAATGATTACGATGTGTTTTCGTTGAATTTTAACCAAAAAAATAAAAGAAATTGAAAAAAAATAATTTGGACACTTTATTTTGCCCCTCACTGTAAATTGACCAACTTAAAATAACGACATACAGGAAAGGTGCGAAAGCGCCATAAATTTAACGCAAATCCGGGAAATAGATCAAAACTTCAATCGTGTTTTTCTCGCTTACTCGTTTTTACACATATGGGACAATCTTGCTTGGAAGGGCAGTTATATTGAAACATCTTCGTTGGGATGACCCATTGGGCTTAAATTCCCGGAAAAAAAGAGTTTTCAAACCATGTTTTATTCAAATCTTGTAAATATTTTGAACCAACCCAAAATTTTATGCAAGAATCACCATTCTACATTGTACACAAGCTTTTGTTCAATGTTGAACTCGATATGATTCCATGCAACTTTTTCTACAGCGCATTAGATCTGTTCAAATGGAATATTTAAAAAAATTAAAGTATTTTTTGTTGTTTTTTTTTTCAAATATAAATTTAACCCTATATATTGCCTAAAGAGCAGAAATTTAGGATTATTCACCCTCGAAAATAAACTAAAAGGTAACTAAAGGAAACCAGGGAAAACAAAATTTAATTTTTTTGCTAAATGATTCAGAAATGTCTAAAACGTCGAGATCTGGTGTTATTTTAAAACAAAAATTATTTTTTAGTATTCTTTTATTTAAAAACAAAATTGTTCAATAACGATTTTTGGGACTTTGTCCGATAAAAAAAACGGTAGATTTTTTAAATGTTTGAGAATTGGCATGTAAAATAAATCACAATTCGCTCTAACCCTTTCGTAACCTATTTGAATGTTTAAACGTCATCTTAGACTAAATTTTTTACTAGGGTGATCTATTTTTTTCCACTAGGGTGATTCTTAAATGATGAAAAAACTTAAATATAGGTAAAGATTGAATTTCAATGACATCGAATTTGAAATCAAAATGACATTTTTGTCTTTTTGGTCGTTTTGATCTTTTTGTCATTTAAATCTACAAATTCATTGGCAATGCAAAGCAGTTTTTGCGAATTTTTATTTTCACCCTTCGGTTAAAAAACAGCTTTCAAATTAGCAGTTAAACCTGAGATATAAAATATATTTTGATTTTCTTTTTTGTATAACACCGGATATCTTCTCTGAGGTACAAGTTAGGTTTGTGGATTGTTCACCTGAAAAGTAATGCAAGAATCAAGGAACATATAAAATTCAAAGTAAAAAAGGGGCAACTTGTCTACTATCGGACACTCAAGGGTTTTTAGCAATAACTTAAAAAATACTTTTTCCTCTACTGATTTGAAGAGTACCAATATTATTATCACTAATCTAGAAAAAAAATTATTTACAACATAGTCATGTGGTAAGAGAAATCGTGTTAATTTCCATTAATTTCCAAAAGTGTTGTCTATGGCAGGACACTACGAGTTACTTTACTAAAGTGGCACAAACACGTAGCAAAACGACTCAAATAACTTTCACAGGTCTTTTAAGTACGGGTTTTTAATACTGAACATTCTATGAAGCCTTTCAAACAACGTTTTTGACAAACCAGAATGATTTGTTTCGAATAAAAAACTACAGAAAAATTATCTATGGCCAAAAAGCGAAATTTAAAGTGTTTGAGAGGTCCAACATATATTGGTTTTGAATCTTCATTTTCTGCTAACCATTTGAGGGTGCTGTTATAGCATTTTGTCTCTATTTTTCCGTATGTTGTTTGAAATGTACTTTTTTGGCAGAAAACATTAAAAATGATTAACTTGAACTGTTAATTACGAAAAAATTGTCGGTGAATTTTTAGTTTGAGAAAAAATTGGAAATAGAGCTGAAATTTCAATCGTATTTTTCTCGTTTGCATTTTTGTTTTTTACATGGGAAAAATTTGATTGGAACGGCAGTATAGAGATGAAAAATAAAAATTTCAATTTGATATCATGTTCAATTTTTATTTACGATTGGAATAATTTGCAGCTCGGGTTTAAACCGTTTAAACCATGGATGGCCAAACCAAGGCCCGCGGGCCACATGTGGCCCGTGACCAACTTTTTGTGGCCCGCGAAGCTTTTTTTGGAAAAACCACGTTCTAAGAATAGATAATTTTTTTTTTTCGTCTGATAGATATATCATTTGGATAGATATATCATTATATCTGAATCTACACTAACTTAATTCAAAACAAAGATCTGAAAATCTCTTTGAATTAATCTAAGTCAAAGGGGTGAAAATGTAAAAAAAAAAGTTTTGAGAAAACACGCTTTTGAATTGTTGTGTTTGACAACTTTCCATAAATTTTTAGAATGTTTGCCATTTTTTACCGATCGTGAAAATAAAAATAAGGGAATATAATTTAAAAAATTTCAACAAATCACAAAATTTTATTTAAAACACAAAGAATCATTTGACATTATTTACTAAAAATCGTTTTTATTTGCACTTATACCCCTTTAGCTCTGAGGACCTTATATAATTTTACAAAAAAAGGTTAACGCTTCTGAATAAAAATAAACAATTCAATCATAACTTTTCAATAATAAAAATTGCTCGAAATTTGGCACATTATCTGTAAATTCCATTACACATTTTTTATTGTTTTCGTTTGAGTATTGGTAGCATAGCATAGCATAGCATTGGGTGACTACACACATCTTGAATTGGCTGATACACGAAGTACAACTAACAATCAAGCCCAACACTAGATGCCAAAATGAGTATCTGGGTTCAATACTCATTTCAAGTGTTGCTATTGAGAATCAGTGCGGTACCATTATGCACACCGTGACAAGTCAATGTAATCATATAGGGATAATCTGAACAGCGAAATGAACTTTTCAGGTGCAAGAGAACTCATGCGACCCTACAAACAAGGATACTGTTTCAGATAGGAAGAGGGAAGGATATTTGCTTTTATAGGAAATCCTACTTGGCAAGTAGGATTGATGTGTTAAAAAATTTAAAATGTGATCGAATACACGGATAAATAAATTGGAAAGAGCTCACCAATTTACGGGAAACCTGGTTCTTATATCTTGCAATCTTCGGTCCGCTCAAATCCATTTCTGCACGAACATGATATTTTCTCCTCAATTTCTTATCTACCGGAACCCCTGTGTGTTGTAACTTGGTACCAGCCATTTGGTCTGCAGAGCCTTTTCTCGTACCCTGGACAACCTCACCATTGTTCGTTCCATTTCCGTATCCCAGTGTAGATCCTTCAGCAACAACCTCTCGGTAAATAACCAGGATTATTCTTCTTTCAAACGGCATATCTTAAAATTCTGTTTGAACTCGTATTTCAGGGCTCTTGAAAATGAAACCATGCTGTAACCATCACCCATGAACTGTTGGACTACATTCTGATGAGAGGGCACCGGTTCCTTACGCATTGGCCGCTTGTTTGACTGACTGTACCCTCGGAGCGGTTAGCCGTGCCTGATGAATCGAGAAAATCCTCCTCCATTGCTTGTTCCATTGGGGGTCTTTTTCATCTTGATTATAATTTTAATTTTTTGTTATTTATCTAAACTTCACTTTTCAAATCAACGAAAATTCAGAGCTTGAAAAAACACCTATTGTTTTCGTTTGAGTATTGGTGTCTACATATCATTGGTATGAAGAGCATACAATCGGACTCTATTTTTAATATTAAAGATTTTGGATAGCTTCAAAATGATTGTAAGATCGTATCGAAATAGTTTATAAATCGTAAAAAAATACCTTACATCACAATTTAAATTATTCATTTTCAACAAATTCGTTCATCCATAAAAATTTAATAACTTTTGTAAGTTATGTAAGATATCGAAAGTTTGCTCTGTAAATTTTTCCAATTTGTTATTTTTTTTTTTTTGCTAAACTTTAACAAAAAAGGGTAAAGTTATGAACAATTAACCATATCCAAATATATTTTACTTGGCAACGTGATCTGTATTTATGTACATCAATAATGCTAACTAGACATATTTTAAAGTTGGATAGTAGAACTCAACTAGAACCGGTGTGGTACTGATAAATCTCTCAGGTGAACGATGTTTTTTAGCAAAATTTTTACTTAAAAAAGGTGCAATGTTTTTAAGCCTATCAAATTCGTATTCATCCTGTTTATAGAAGGCTATCTCAATACTCAATACACTTGTCAAATTAAGATTCTGAAAAATTTGAAAAGAGTTGAATTGAGTTGAGGTTTAGGTCCCTACTTTGGAAAACAATATTATTTATGAATGATACCTATAACTAAAAATCTTTTAAAAAAATTATTCTTTTAAGTGTCAAATTCTTGTGAATGTTACTTTTTTCAACAATTCCATTCTGCTGTTTTTTTTTATTTTGTCTAGAAAATTTTCTAAGGAGAACGGTGAACTTGAAAAATTTGGAAAATTGGTATTTTTTTTATATTTGAAGACTATAAAATTGACTTATAGTCACGTGATTCGTCATTTCTGAGATGGATAAACCGAGAAGGTTTAAAATAGAAGATTAACGTACATACATCAGTTGGCAGGGATAATTCGTTTCGTATTGCGTGATATTTCTTCTATTTTTCAAATGAAGAAAAATTTGTAAAAATATGCAAGCAACAAAAATGATTTATCAAGATGAATCTTTACTCGATGTGACCTATGCAAATGTTTTTATAACGTTTCAAAAATCTGTTTTATAGATTGAAAAAAAAAACTGTTATTATTTGTTTCCGTTGAATATTCCAAAACAATTTATTTTTTTTCTGGCCCGCCAGCCAATCCCATTTCTGAAATTTAACCCGCCTGTTGAAAATGTTGGCCACCCATGGTTTAAACCATCCAACAAAACTTCTGACTTGCATACAAGCTTGCTTCAGTGTTGGTTAAAACGGTCGTCCAAGCGCCGCGACGTCAAAATCACAAAAGTCAGACCAGATTAGTCATAACAAATAACAATCCCCTGAGCGCTCATCACTTCCTCTGCCCTGGCGCTTTTTCATCCTTCTACATCCTACTACATCATCATTATTACAGCTACGAGCTACGACAGGGCAGATATTGTGTGCTGTGGCCTGTGCGCCTATGTGCTGTGACTAACATTCGTCGAATAAAGAGCGCAGAGTGAAGAAAATTAGTACTGTTGTCCAGCAGTGGAAAGCAAAACTGTCGTCGTCGATTGACGAAAATTGCCTTTTGCTCGGCTTCTAATCATCGTTTATTATCTAACGCACTGTTAGAGGGAAGTGTGGTCCAGTTGGTTCCGTAGACAGGTTGTAGCTAAGCAGCAAATCAGCCGGATCTAGCGAAAATGCTGAACGGTAAGCCATAGATAACATTTTTTTTCCATTGCTTTTCCGTCGTGTATAATTTTTTCCTACTAATACTAAGGGGGTAGAGAGAGAGAGGGTGAAACAGTAACACCACCCGCATCTCGACCACCCAACACCCACCCCTTGGTTTGAAATCAGATCCCTGTGAGGGGGCGGGGGATGGATGGCCTGATCTCTCTGCTTAGAAGAACGAAACACCGGAAAACAAAAACCGTGGATGATTCGCATGTGCTTGAAATTTTATTTTATTTACTAACAACAGCATTTAGTTTACCTTATAATGCAGGGAGGTCATTTTCGGTCATCTATACTCGGAGAAATTTGGGTCTTATTATCATCACTCATGTTTTGATGATGTTCTTGACATATGCATTTGAAATTGCTTGGCTTATGCACATTGCTAGCTAAATTTGAGTCACGCATAAAGTCTAATGTGTGAAAGAAAATACAGTTTATTTTGTTCAAGAAAAACAACACAAAAAGTCTTGCTTTAGTCACCCTCTGAAAACAATACTGATGACTTTCAGCTGTTCTTTACAAGGTGGAGTAAAATTTCAGTTTAAAACTTTTTTTTTTAAGGTTTTTTTAATGACACTTTACCATCTTTGTGGCATTCGTGTCTTAGTTTAAAACTGATCTAGCGCAGCCGTTCGAAGATCGTCAAAACATCAATTTGCCTGAAATATTCATAACACCAAAACACCCTGAACTCATCTATAAACAAAATGTTAAAAGGAAGAGGACACCATTTTAAAGGCGACTGCTAGCTAACATGAAAAACTCTCTTTGCTTAAATTCGAACGGAATACCCTCCATATTTTTTGAAAAGCTTCATGACTCATCTCTGTTATCTGTAAACGAATATTTTAAGCATCACACCATTCGCTGTGGAAGGATGCTTCTATGTTCCCTATTCACAAAAACGGGGCAGAAGGGATGTAAATTATAACAGAGCAATTTCCGCCTTATGTACCATTGCAAAATTCTTCCAACTGGTAATCCTGGATCCTATTTTCTCTTTACACAAGCAATTTTTTCCAACGATCAACATGGTTTTATGTCCAGTGCTCAACGAGTGCGAACTTGTTGACTTTTATATCTTTTGTGCAAGGCAGCCTTACAGCGGGTATCCAGACTGATGCAATCTATACAGACTTGATAAGAGCCTTGGGGCTGCAATTCGAAATTACCAAAAAGTGTCTTGACTATCACCTCCTGGGTTGCCAGGTGCCCAAATTTGTCTGTAAAACCAAGACTTTTGACCCTTCGTCCAGATATTGGGCAGACACAGATTTTGCCCAGATTTTTGCTGAGAGTGCCCAGATTTTACAGACTTTCAAAATTTAGTGATGAAATCAACGTTCATGTATCGGATTTGATCCGTAAGTACCAGATTAGATTGAAATCTCGCTTTTATTCATTGGTATTTGACCAATTATTCATTAAACATATTGTTTTAAAAATAAGATCAGCATGGTAGGAAACAGTGGTTGTTATATAGTTCTCTCTCCGCTCGAAAATATCCGGAATACCACAGAAAAACCAAACATACCCCCCCCCCCCCCCCCCCCCTCCCGCTCACACGAATCGTCAAATTTTTTGTTTAGTACCAAATTTGTGATCTTCACAGACATACACAGACTTTTTTTCAAAATTGCCCAGATTTTTACTCCTCAACACCTGACATCCCTGACCACCTCTCTTTGATCAAGAGTCTAAGAAAGGTGAATATCTTCTATACGTAGGGCTACTTAGCTCAGCTTGGTGATCTGATTTTCAATCAGACAATGAGAGGTTCAACTCCTCACTCCCCTAACGAAAAGTTAGCCTTAAGTTATAAACTTAAGGCTCAGCAGAATAAAGGACAAAAACACAAGAATAAGATAGTCTTCGTACAAAACAATAAATTATTAAACTCTTACGAATACAAAGAATTATATTAAGGCTTCGTCAAAAAAAACAGAAATTATAAACTCCTGGTTCACCAAATTGATTATACACCGATTACCGCTCCTGTTGTCATCGTCTGCTGTTCCTTTGGTCTTTTTGAGCTCTTATTTAGTATCCGAATCATTTCGAAACTTAATAATATAAGTACACCAAGGTTTTTTACGCGGTTTTTTACACGTTTGTAAGATTAAGATAGGTAAGTTCACATCGGGCGAGTCTCCGCGTGAACGAGACCCTAGTCTCACAGGCCTCAACAAAGAAGGAGTGAAGTTGTTCCTTCCTCTTAGGCATTAAATTTAGCCAACAGGGGAATCTTTAGTGATTTCCTAACGATATCACGAAAAACATAAAACTTGAATGTTCATTTTACAACATTGCCTTAGCAAATCATTTTATTTTTGGCTCCAATGGCCCATGATCGAAATTATTGTGGGTTGGCAAACAAAGTATCAAGTTATAATTTTCGACTTAAGTGCAAAAACTGCATTTTGTCGAACTCGGTGAATGGCTTGCTGACCCGGAATCCTCCTGTGCGTCGTTCTCCTGCTGCCCTGCTGTCATCCTCGGACCAATCATCACGCTTGCCACCAGGCAATTCGCCTCCGGGGACCGGCTAACACACCCCGGTGGCTCACGGAGCAAGCGAACGTCTATCGCTGTTGCTGCTTGAGTAGCTGCGAGTTTCCGAAACCCGCCACCAGGTGTCGCGATTGCCTCGCCCGATGAATGTTCTGGATTCTGGCCACCAGATATCGTAACGGTCACCACTGGCCTTTCCCGCACGACGTCGATTCTTCCGGAACGGCACTGCTCCCGCTGCCTGGCTGCTGCGAGCTTTCAAAACCCGCCACCAGATGTCCTGTTCGTCACCATTGGCAGCCCACACACCAACAAATCACTCCGATTTTCCGGGAACAAAATAACTTCCACGGCCCGGCCTGAGTCGATCATGGCTCAACTGAGAACGACGGCCGGTTGCTGCTGGATCTTATGGTGATGGAGATACACCAGGCGATTCTGCTTCTGGACGGTAGGCGAACCTTCTCGAAACCACGCTGAATCCGGGAGCCACGACTTTTCTCCGTTTTCGCCACTGATGGCTTCGCGAGGAGACTTCCCGAGTGACTGGGCGATTCCAACGATGACTGCAGATCTGGTTCCTCCTTGTTGGCGGTGTCGTCGAGGCCTTCTGCTCCCTTGCCGCCCAACAGTCGAAACCGAAGAGAAAAAAGGAAGAAAAAACAGAAAAGAAGAGCCCTGGAGGCGTTTGCCCTTAGAAGGTGCTTTTGTCCAGATCAATTCTCTCTTACCCTCGTTTAAGGGGCTCTTCCGGCAGCACGTTGTTTTTTCTTCCGGCCTTTTTGTCCGGTTTTTCTGCTGGCTTTTTGTGTGCCACAATCGTTTGAGCTGCGGACGCGCGGAGAACACAAAACGAAATTTGTTAAATCAGTGCGTCAAGGAACTTTTCACTGGACTCACCAGATTTTCCGTCGCTTGGTAGCCTCGTTTTTTGGTCGTTCCCCGCCTGGGGCTATCAGGACTGCGTGTTCTCGACTCACTGACTAATGACACAATGTCAGATTTTTTCCGGAAATTGCGCGCACGTTTATTTTCTTCTCTCTCTTTCGGCTTTTTGTTTATTTCTCTACGGTTGGCAACTACAGTGTGGTTCGTATGGTTTACCCAATTTCGTTCAGATTTTGTTTACCCAATGTACACTGAGTGTAATTTAAAGCGACTTTTTGATTCGCAATGTTTTGAACATTTATTCCGAATTGGCTTAAGAACAGAATAAACCAAGTATAATATTTCATTGTTACACGGTTTTTACGCGGATTTCGCGAGAGAAAATATTCCTAAAAAAAAGGCATTTTCAGAGGAAAACATTTAGATTCTTTTTGAAGTTAAGAAAATCTTAGCTCTGAGACTAAGAACGTGATACATGACATCTGACACCTGAGTCCTGAAATCGAGACCTGAGACCTGAGATCTGAGACACGAGACATGAGACCTTAGAACTAAGACATACGACCTGAGATCTGGGACCTGAGACAAGAGATATGAGACCTGAGGCATGAGAAAAGAGCCATGAAACATGAGACCTGAGACATGAGACATGAGACCTGAGACAAGAGACCTGAGGGATGAGACCTTAGACAAGAAACCTGAGACCTGTCACATAAGACCAGAATCCTGAGACATAAGACAAGAGACATGAGACCTGAGTCAAAAGACATGCGACCTTAGACCTGAGACATGAGACTTGAGACATGAGACATAACACCTGAGACTTAAGACATGACACCTTAGACCTGAGGCCTGGGTCCTGAGATCTGTTGACATGGGACATGAGACTTGAGAGTTTCATGTCTTATGTCTTATATCTCATGTCTCAGGTTTAATGTCTCATGTCATGTTTCATGTCTCATGTCAACAGGTCTCAGGTGTCATGTCTCAGGTCTCAGGTCTCATATCTCATGTCTCAGGTCCAAAGTTTCATGTCTCATGTCTCAGGTCTCATGTCAACAAGCCTCAGGTCTCAGGTATCATGTCTTAAGTCTCAACTCTCAGATCTAAGGTCTCAGGTTTCATTTCTCAGGTCTCATGTCTCATATTTCATGTATCGTATCTCATGTCTCAAGTGCAATGTCTCATGTCTCAGGTCCAAAGTGTCTCATGTCTCATAATGTCAACAGACCTCAGGTCTCAGGTGTCATGTCTTAAGTCTCAACTCTCAGGTCTAAGGTTTCAGGTCTCATGTCTTAAGTCTCTAGTCTCAGGTCTCTGGTCTCAGGTCCCATGTCTCAGGTATCATGTTATATGTCTCAGGTTCAGGTCTTAAGTGTCAAGTTACATGTCTCATTGTTTCAAGTTTCAAAGCTGCAGAAACTAAAAGGTCTTTTTTTACACGGCCTTCCGCAATTAGCACGGTTTTTTACAAGGTGTTTTTACGCGGTACGTATATCAGTGTAAAAAATAACCTTGGTGTACTCGCTTTCTGAGCTCTGTCATGAAAGTGCTTTTGCCTCTGTTCCTGCCCCATCTATCCACTTGGGTGGCGATGGTCCAACAGACCACTTACCCTTCTCAGGGTTTGGATTTTAACCAATTCTACAATTTCTATATTTTGAAAAGTCTTTTCGCAAGTCTTTTCTGGGTTCATAAGCGCCGACATTCAGGGGGTAAATGTTGAGGAATTAAGCAACTTTCTGATGCAAATAATTCTGAAGCATTTACACATATTTTTTCAGAACTTGTGATAAAGAAAAGCCATAACTGCACAAATTATCAACAGATCATCACACCATCAAAACAAGCACAAACTATCATGAATAAAACAACGTTCAAGAACATACCTACAGACTTTTATATTTTCGTCAGGACTGTGGAAAAACCCTCCGATCGGGGAAAGAGAACTTCTGCAAGGTATATCTATATTTTAAGAGCCACATTTTTTTCGCACAGCTTGGGTAGTGAATACTAGGTATTAAGTTCATAACTAAAACGAAAGTGCTTGTCTTAGTGTTTAATTGTTGGTTCCAGTATCACAAGAATAAATAAAAATTTTCGTTCACGTACATTAGTCGCAACATAGGCAGTACTATTCAAAACTTGTTCAATGTATTACTCGTTCCAGTGTTAACGTCGATTTTCGTACCTGTAGAGCCAAATCGCTATCGCTGCTAGTACAGCGATCACTCGTATTTCGAAACACTATACTATAACTCTATGCTCATTTCATGTTCAACAAAAAAACTCTTAAATCGCATTAGACACACCTATTTTAAAATACTAAATTTCGAATTTGGTTTATAGGTATCTGGCTTGGGAACAATTTTAGAATCGTTGAACCCACATTTTTAAATTCTAAAAATCATTTTTCTCCCATTCCATCTCCCAACAACTCGTATCACTTTTTGACAACCCACTAACAACAATCGTCGTTGTCGGTCACGCGGTGTTTCGCCAACAGTGTGGCAACGGTTGCTCGGGGTCGATACGCCGCCGAATAAGGTGCTGGAGGTCAAAAATGATCAGTACGTGAAGCTGCCGGTCCTACTGCGGGACGATGCCATGCGACTGTATGGTCCCGTCCAGAATGGGTCCGGGGACAAGAAACAGGTCTGGGAGATCGTGCTGGAACGACCTCACTCGGAAACGATCAATAGCTCGTATAGGTAACTTGAAAAGCTTATGTTTAGAATATGATTTTAATTGGTTTTTTTACAGTCTCTATCGAGCTTCCTCCCTGGCTGAAGCGGAAGAAAAATTCGAGGCCTTTTATCAACGTCTTTCCGAATTGGTGAAGATTGTTCGCGAGGTGCGTGCTCCACCAAGATATAACAAATATCGAGAATATTAAACAACTGTCGATTAATTTCAGATGTACAACATGAACGGCATTCAGAAGATCTGTGACAGCCTGATCGAGCATCCCTCGTGGACGATGGCACACGTGATTGCGTTCTTCAACCTGACCGAGTACGTGTCGCATCCGAAAATCATAGAATCTCTCGACGATGCAGATCACGCCGATCTGATGACTCCGATGCAAGTGAGTTTCACTCTTGTTAATACATTTTTCCTGTGCGGTAGACTTAATCTGTTTCAAAATGTCCTTCCAGGTCGCCATTCAAGCGAACAATTTCGAGTTCGTGAAAACGGTTTTGCCCAACTGTAACACCGAGCATCTGGACAAGAACAGCAACTCTGTGTTTCACTACGCAGCCAACACCACCAAAAAGATGATCAACGTAATTGATACTTTCATTCGAAATGACAACCTAAAGATTGGTTTCATTCTTACAAATTTTTGTTTTAGTTGCTGACCGCCAAAAGTACGACGAATTTGAATCACTGCAACGCGGACGGTTACACGCCGCTGCATGTAGCATGTTTGGGCGACAAACCGGACTGCGTGAAGGCACTGCTGCTGGCCGGAGCCGATACCAACAAGATGGCACCCTGTGCCAGTAATGCCTTCAACCGGAATACCACATCCAGTAAGTTATGAACACAGATAAACCCTGGCATCAGTGTGTAATTAAAATTTCTATAAATTAAAGTTAAAAGGATGTTCCATTTGAACAATCTGATCTTTAACCGTTTGATTATGGCTTTACTATTTAATTTTTCCTGCTTTTCGCGTTTTCCATCCATCAATCGTTAAATCACACATAAACAAACACAAGACTCTTGTTCCGTAGGCAATGTGGCGGACTTTTTGGTGGACAACCCCAACAAACTGTTCACGCAGGACATGAAACACGGCGGTACTCCGCTGCACTGGAGCTCCAGCCGGGAAGTTCTCAACTCACTGATCGAACGAGGCTGCGACGTCAATCTGGTCAACTTCAACGGGCAAACGCCGCTGCATGTCATGGTGAGTACTTTTTGGAATTTTGGCAGTTGAAAACAATGCATTCGAGCGTTTCGTTAGTGTCTTCGTATTGTTGTATTCCATGAAGGATTAGTGACCAATTTGGAAATGTGTCATGTAGAAGTCCAGTTAACCATAGTTTTCCATGCTATGTGGATAACAACAAAGTGCCATTTGTAGTTCATCGCGAGTTTTATTCTACAGGACAGGCCGAGTATCAACTCTTGTGGAACCTCCGCTGTGACTTCCCCATTACCTCGTTGATCATATACTGAAGCTTCTCATGTCTAGGGTGGTCATAAACGGTTCCGATGGTCTCCTTTTATTACATCTTACCAGCTGTATCCAACAGACATTTCAACCAATATGCAGATGAGTCTCCTGTTGGCTTCTCAAGCATTGGAAGCCACCCCAGGTAGTCGTCTTCCTGGCTGGAGTTTGTCGAGCTTAACTTTCTTCGTGTGCTCCGCCTTTATAGTTCACATTTACTCTAACCCGTCATCCCAAGACCCGACATGTCTTCTGTCTGACGACTTGAGGTCTGGCCTCTGCTTCTGTTGGCTCAACGAATCGAGAGCAGTTTCTCCTAGATTCGCGGCAGTCACAGCACACGCCGGGGACTTACGGAACTACTCGGATGATTCTCGGCGATGACTTCATCCTACACTTACACAAGTGACTCACCCGCCGACAACGGAAAGTCACTCTACCCGAGAGTATTCTGCGACGTGCAGAAGGCAGAATCTGATCTTTGTATGGTTCATGCCGTTCCAGATAACAGGGGCTCCATGTCTTACCAGTGACCTTCTGAAGGCTCCCATGGGTTGTCGTCCCCGTCTTGTCTTTCTATGAACACCGACTCTCGTACGTTGAGCTCGTCTTTAACCTTCAGGTAGCTAGCACGAAGTTCACCAAGTTCTGAAATCCACTAGTAAGCCGGTGGCCGCCAGAATGCTTGGATACAACCCTCTTTTTTATTAGTTGATTACCCATGTGGTAAATCCTTTTTAAGGATTGCATTTCAAGGCACGGCGTCCCCCCAGTTTGCTACTCTCATGATACTATGTACCCTTACACCATAAAGTCCACCTGGGGCCTTCGGGCCATAATTTTCATCCGGACCTGCAACGAAGGCTGTACCCATGATGGGAGACCATACTCGCGCAAAGCGCTCCACAGCAATACTCATTTATTCGTACTACTCCAGCAAAGTTCTCCCCCTCTACTGTCACGATTCGCGACTCAAGGGTTGGAAATCCGTTCGCCGCTACATTCGGCCTCTTGTCACAAATTGAGGCTTAAGGGCCGGCGCCTCTCTTCGTGACTCGAGACCCTCTTACGCTCATCCCTCTTGACCCAATTCGAGACGAAAACAACTCGCCTCAACTCGTGTCTTAAGGGCCCTCTTTGTTTCCATCTCCTGACCCAATTCGAGACGAGCAGCAACTCGCCTCTCATCGAGTCTGGAGGTACTCACATCACTTAACGTTTTCTCCGTCTCACCTCTTTAAGACTCAGTCTGAAGCCCATATGTTTACGGCTCAAGGCCCTCTGCCCGTCGTGAGTCAATCACATCCGCGAATCGGGGCCAGGAACCCGATCGACACCCGCTCGAACACTTGGTCGTCCCGCATATCGGGGTCGCGACTACCCGATACGCGTGATGACCCCTCCCTCTTGCGACTGAGCACTGGTACCAGGACACCCAGTCGGATCACGTTTGTGCCACACTCGGTACGGAGGCTGTCATCGAAACTTGACTGTACCAAGTGTGACATGTAGTTCTCTTGGCCGTACGCCTGCCGGTGACGAGTCTGCAGACACGTTTCCTATCTGCACCACGGGGAAGTTTATTTTATTAGTTGATCAAACAGGTGGAAAATTCCTTTTTACGGATTGCATTCCAAGGCACAGCGAGCCACCGCGTCCCCCAGTATGCTACTCTGGGTCCATGGGTGCAATTGGACGACTCATGATACTAAGTACCCCTACGCCATTAAGTCCACCTGGGGCGTCTGGTCATAATTCCCATCCGGACCAGCATCGAAGCATATATACTCTGCCTAGGGTTGTTCGATCTTCTGGAAAAGAGCGATTCCCAAGATCGATCCAGCTGAATGGTTCCAGGATCGATCCACCTAAAAAATCGAAGCAAAAGGATCGATCCCTGCAAGATCGATCTTTAAAATTTTTGCAATGAGTGCTGCATAAGGACTGTTTTATGCTGAAGTAAATAGTTTTAAACGATAGGAAAGCTCATACATTTTATCATCAAATGTATGAGCCAAAAAAAATTTATTCAAATTCAACAACAAAATATGAAACTTTTCGTACCTTTGGTTGAGTGTATATTAAGCTTGCTAGATTGCCTAGTTTTACTCTGGTCTGGTACAGTCCGGTTGTCCAGTTTCATTGAAAAAGCCCGGATTTATTCTCTGTATATGCCAAATCTAACCAAAAAAAAATGTGTTGTAAAAATGTTTTATTTATGCGTCCAATACGAGTTTGTTTGAGCAAATGTTATAAACATATTATGAAAGGTTTTTTGGAAACGTAAAACACGATTTAAATTCTGCTGATGAGTTTTGATGAACAATATTTTTTCTTGATTTTTGTTGAGTTATTCCTGGGTTTTAACCAAATTGCCCAGATATTGCCCGGATTTTCGGATGACAATTTTGAAATCAAATATTCGGATTTTGCAAGTTTTTAGATAAAGTTCAAATTATTAGCAAGAAAGATAGGAATAAGTCTTAATAATGTAATTTTACTGATTAAAGCAATTCAACCATTTTAGGTTAGTTCACTTATTGAAATGCTTATTTTTGAAAAGACCACGGATTTCTTTTTTTCGCTGGTATTTTTAATACTATCAATTAAGCCGCAAATGCAACGTGTTCACACATATCTGGAAGGCTAAAGTTCAATTCTTCAAGAATCAAAATTTTTCAAATATAAATTTAATTAAGAGTAGAGGCAATAATAAAATATTAATTTTAGGAATGTTAAAGTTAAAAATTAAATATAAAATGAATGTGTTTTTACAAATAAAAATCTGTTATTCTGTGCTTTGACTACAAAATTCTGTAACGGTTTTCTGTGTTGCTGTTGTCATGAAATCAATCGAAAAGTCGAGTCAAATTTAATAATCGTATTTTAATATTTTCATTGCATAAAGTAAATTTACATAACAAATGCAATAATATTTCAAGATAAGATTAGAAATATGAGGTTAAGAAAAATAAAAAATTTGATACCACTATTATATGTACAAAATGCAGAAATTCTACAAGTTCTGTGAAAATTTTCAATATTATGTGTTTTCTGAGACAGATTCTGTGACGAAAATATGCAAGAACTTTGTGAAATTACAGATTATTGTGTGATCTCGGCAACCTAGTATCGATAAGAAGTTAAATTTTGAACTGAGTAAAATGCTACAGAATATTGTAACTTAACTCTAGGCTGAATAAGTTTTCAAGTGACCATTTTATGGAACTTTTGATTAATTGAGTATTCGATAAATGTTCTGGTTTTGTTCAAGAATATAGGTAAATGTGAAACCGCTACCTATTAGGTCGATTTTATTGGCAGGGAAGAACCAATAATGAAAAGCAGTCTTTAGGATGGTACAGGAATAAAAATTCTGCACGAAGTTGAATCTCAAGAACTCAGGAATAAAAAGAAAAAAAAAAGCTTCAAAAGATCCGAAGATCGGATCGAAAATAAACCGATTTAATCGATTTTTCCAAGGCTAAAGAATCGATCCAAAAAATCGGAAATTTGAGTTCAAAAGATCGATCTCGCAAAGATCGATCCAAGATCGACCTGCCTCTAGTTTCGATTCAAGACTCCTCTGACGACTCGAGGTCCGGCCTTTACTCGTTACTCGAGGCTCGCTTGGTTTGCACGACTAGTGTGCGCTCCGCCTCTGTTCGAGACCACTGCAAGAGACCAATGACCTTCTCCTCTAACGACTCGAGATCTTGGCTCCGCTTGGTTTGGCTCGAGGCTCTCTCCAGCAGCTTATCCTGGACACGCGCCTGTCACAGCATACGTACGTGGCTTTACGAAACTACTCGGATGATTTCCGGTTAAGACGTGATCCTACACCGACTCAAGTGACTCACCCGCCCACGGCGTGAAGTCACCCTACCCGAGAGTCGAGGGTATTTCGCGGCTTAAATATTCTTCTCCCTACGAATTCGACTGCGAAGAAGGTCAAGTCTTATCCCCGCAGTTTCCGTCGTAGGGAGCATGTTCTACTCAGATACTCCGCGGCGGTGGAGGTATCCTAAATACACAACGTTCGCGACGTACCTAACAGCTCGGCATAAGCAGAAGGTAGAGTCTTATCTTTGTATGCTTTACTGATAGGATCGGACGCACACTACTCGAATGCCCCCCGCCGAAACGGCATTCTACTCCGAGCGTGGTCCGGTCTTCCTCCTTCCTTTGGCTTGCAACTTTGGGGCGGGCAACCCTGGGCTTTTTCCCGCCGTGTGCCGAATCGAGAGCAACTTATCCTAGACTCGCGCCTGTCACAGCACACGTACGGGTCTTTAACGCTTGCGACTCAGATGAATCCCGACGGTGATGTTATCCTACCTGACTCGAGTGGCTCATTCGACGGCGACGTGAGACCTCTCTACCTGAGAGTACTCCGCGACGTGAATACTCTCCCCCTACGAGTTCGACTGCGGAGAAGGTCTTGTCTTATCCACACAGCCTCCGTCGACTCGGATACTCCGCAACGGCTGGAGTTATCCTACACACAGACGCGCGACGTACCAGGCAGCTCGGCATACGCAAAAGGTAGAGTCTTATCTTTGTATGCTTCACTGCCAGGATCGAACGCACACTACTCAGATGCTCCCCGACGAAGGAGTCACCCTACACCGGTAGCGGACTGGTGCTGGTTCTAACTCCTCTGCAGGGCAGTCATGATCCGGGTGAACCCATCGCCAAGTTTTGGCATCCTCACACATCCTCCGCACGCTGTTGTCGTCTGTCGTGTCTGGTCCGCAGGTCGCAAGCATGTTATCGAGTACTCCTTCGAACCTCGGACAGTTGAACACTACGCCCTCTGGTGTCTCGATTGTGTAACCGCGGGTTGGGCAGAACGGCGAGGGCACGTGTCCAAATCGGTGGTGGTACTGCATGAAGCACCCGTGACCATACAACCCTCCTTGATATGGTCGTATCGTATAAAGTGTGATACGGTCAAAATTTGGTCAAGGGAAAACGCTTGTAAATCGATGAAATCGTTCATTTTAAAAATCAAATTGAATTTCTTTTTCAAGTTTAATTAGTATAAAATTCAGGAAAAATATTCAGTTAGGCTTCCGCTTTTCCAAACCCGAATTGCCGGGCCTTACGCTTAACCCCTGCCATCAGATTTTAAACAGCCACCTTGTCCACCTTCTTCGCCGCAGAAAGCCAGTTTGCCTTGAACTGCTGCTCGTCCTTAGCAGTTTTTTTGATCTTCTTTAGGTTACGCTTGACAATAGTTCAATAGCCCAGTATTTCTCAATTGGGCGGAGCTCTGGCGTGTTGGGAGGGTTCTTGTCCTTGGGAACCACCTGCACGTTGTTGGCGGCGTACCACTCCATGGCCTTTTTATCGTAATGGCAAGATGCCAAATCCGACCAAAACAGTACGGATCAACCGTGTTTCTTCAGGAAAGGCAGCAGACGTTTATTCAAATACTCTTTCACGTAAATTTCTTGGTTGACAGTCCCGGAAGCTATGAAAAAGCTGCTTTTCAAGCCACAGGTACAGATGGCTTGCCAAACCAGATATTTCTTCGCGAACTTTGACAGTTTCATGTGCTTGAAAATATCTGCTACCTTTCCCCTTCCTTTTGCCGTATAAAACTCCTGTCCCGGAAGCTGCTTGCAGTCGGCTTTGACGTAGGTTTCGCAAGCTATCCTGCGTTCTAGATTTGAGATAATTTCTGCAAAGCTAATGCTTCAACACAGACGAATTTTTAAAAAATTTGGTGGTGTCTAACCCGTGTCGTGCGGCCAAAGGCTTTTAGCCTTCCACGCTGTAGAGGATAACCCACTGATCGCAGCAAAGCCACAAATTACAATTTCATTTACTTGTTCCAGGTTACCCGTGAGCGACTGGAATGCGTGGTTGCACTCCTGGCCCATGAAGCGGAAATCGACGTGGTCGACAATAACGGAAACACTCCCTTGCACATTGCGGTGGAGAAGAAGTTTTTACCCATCGTTCAGTGTCTGGTGGTGTTCGGAGCCGATATCAACAAAATCAACAAAGAGGGCAAAAGCCCCCGGCATATGGTCGGCAAGGACGATTCCGGTTCCAAGGATGCACAAATTCTGTACATCTTGCACTCTATCGGAGCCAAGCGATGTCAGGAGAGTAACGGCAGCAAGTGTCCGCCCGGGTGTTCCACTAAAGGAACCTACAATGGAATACCCCCGGCACAGCCGGAAACTTCCGAGCCTCGGGACCACATTGAACAAATGCTGGCAAGTACCAGTAAATGTCAGCGGAATAGTATTTCCGGTATATTGAGTAACACACTCCGGAACGTCCGAGAAGAACGAGAACGAGAGGCACGGGAATGTGTCGAAAAGGTGGACGTTACCCAGGAGCGGAAAGGTGCAAGCATGATGGATGCCTTGCTGTCAATGTTCATCAACAAGGCCGAAGCAGCTCCCAGCAAATCGTCCCCAGGGTCGTCCTCGAAAACTTCGCCCACCACATGGAGAAGTTTTAACGATTTCGATGACGATCTTATGTTGAACGAGCCTACCGTGCATGAAACAACTGCACCCCCACCGGAAGGTCAACCATTTTACGGACGAGGTCGACTGCTCTGTTTAGATGGTGGTGGTATCAGGGGTTTGGTTCTGGCTCAAATGCTGCTCGAAATAGAAAGACTTGCGCAAACACCGATCGCACATCTTTTCGATTGGATAGCTGGCACCAGCACTGGAGGTATCCTAGCGCTAGCCCTAGGGTGCGGCAAAACCATGAAACAATGCATGTGTTTGTACCTCCGCATGAAGGATCAGGCCTTCGTAGGCTCCCGCCCCTATCCTAGCGACTTGCTGGAAACGGTTCTGAAGGATACGCTCGGAGAATTCACCGTTATGACAGATATTGCACATCCCAAGCTGATGGTAACTGGCGTCATGGCCGATCGTAAGCCGGTGGATTTGCACTTGTTCCGGAATTACAAATGTGCGAGCGATATTTTGGGCATAGCAACACCCTCGAACAGCCGACGAATGCCGCCTCCTCAGCCAGAAAACCAACTGGTATGGCAGGCAGCCCGTGCCACCGGGGCGGCTCCTTCGTATTTCCGAGCGTTTGGACGCTTTCTGGACGGTGGTCTGATAGCTAACAACCCAACACTCGATGCGATGACCGAAATACACGAATACAACATGGCACTGCGGAGCATCGGCAGGAACGAGGAAGCTATCCCGGTAAGCATCCGACTGTTTTGAGAAGTTCAAAATCTAACTTAATCTTCCTTTAAATCTTCAGATTTCGTGCGTAGTTTCGCTGGGAACTGGAATGATTCCCGTAACCGAGTTGAAAGAAATTGACGTTTTTCGGCCGGATAGTATATGGGATACGGCTAAACTAGCCTACGGTATCTCTGCGATTGGTAAAATTTTTCTTTTACAAAACTCTTACCAGCTCTTAATGCTTATGTTTTTAATTTAAATAGGAAACCTTCTGGTCGACCAGGCAACCGCATCCGACGGGCGGGTGGTGGATCGAGCCCGGGCCTGGTGCAGTATGATCGAGGTACCTTACTACCGGTTCAATCCGCAGATGTCCGACGACATCGCGATGGACGAAAAAATAGACGAACCACTGATCAACATGCTGTGGGAGGTGAAAGCCTACATGTATGCCAACCGGAAAAAGGTGATAGAAATGATCAACCAGCTGAAGTAGGGAAAGGTGACGTAGGTTAGCGACTCATAAACAATCAACAAACTAGAATCAACAGGAAATAACTCAGCCCTCACCGAGACAATACAAGAACGATTTACCCGCTGCTGGCACGTGTGGATCAAACCAAAGAAAAGAGAAACTTTCCAGTGCGTGTGTCACAACCGAATCGTTTCCTATGCAAGTCAAAAATCGTTGCAAATTTTCTGATCTAGATAGAGACAAAGTACAACGATAGAGATCTAACCCAACAAATAGCCTAACAATAACCCAGGATTTCAAACTATCTGCAGAACTACCTAGTTAGCGATTTCAAAGTTACACAAAGGCAGAATCTTGAGGGACAAGCAACAAGTATTCGATGGAATTACTGAAAAGACATTTCGATATAAGAGTAACAATAAACGAACGTAGAAGTTTTGATAACTGAACATATAAGAAAACCCCAGCGAAAATCAATCCCATTTATGCTGTTTGATTTGTGTGAATCTGGAAATATCAAATTTTTAGAAATTCGTTTTAAACTCTGGAAACAACTGAAGCAACCGAAGAGGAACAAACACAATAGTTAATCAATCGGAACAATGCAACCAAAACCACCTAGAAAAAACAATGATATCTTTGAGGGAGAGAATGATTAAACATGTACTAGTAGCTAGTAGGACTGTGTATATCCATAATCTGTGAAAGCTGTTTTTGTGAACGTGTTTTGTGTTTGACGTTAATCGACCGAACGGATGAACTAGTTACTATGGCTTAAGTCGCTTTCTCTTGCTTGAGGAACAAACGACAGCATGCAACAACAAACCATAGCAGGGTAAATTATTGATTGAAAATTGTTTGACAATGCGTGGCCTAGCAGATCACTTGAAGCTGTGAGTTTTTGTTTTTTTTTCTTTTATTTATCATTGAAGCAACACAGGGAACCCTGTCAAGATTACACAAGTAAGTTAAATTGATTGGATTCTATTAAAGAATTAGAAAAGTAGCTTATCTTAAATCTAGGTAAATTAACTGCTACTTTCCATAACTAATGGTCAATGTACGTTAATTCGGGAATATAATATGTTACTCAAAGTAATGGAACAATGGTTTAATATTTATCTTCTCTTTGGTTTACTTTAAAGAGCACTAGAAAAACCAACTTTATTAGCATGCTAAACACAATCATTTCCAACGCAGTATTCTCACAAGTTTGACCATCGTGATCATACGTGTGAATGTCAGTATGTATTACGAATCGAATATTACTAGTAGAAGAATTTCTAAGTTTTGTTCTTCCAGGCTTGTTCACGACGAAGAGGTCAACATTAGGGTTAACATTTGTGAGAAATGCGCTTTGCTCTGCATTCTCTGGAAATGTTGTTTTCTATGTAAGATTTATGCCGCAGCAACGTACAACAGTAGTGGAAAAGTAAAGTAATAAACGGTGTTGTATTTTGTGCGATCATTTGTCGTTGAAAATGTTACCGAAAATTAAGTGAAGTATTTTCTATCTTCGAAATCCTAGTCTTTGAAAAAATAGACAGATTAGTATAACTATCCACAAATCCACATCAACAGTCAAGCATCAATGAGAATTCTCATAAAAAATGCAGTTTTACTGTCAGAGAATTTGGAATGAAAAAGGAATTTCGTTTTGTTCTATAAATATCTGATAAAATTTAGATTGAATAATATTTTCATATTGAACAAAATGGCGAGTCAAAAAAACTATGAGAATTAAAAAAAGCATACCTAACTTATCGATCCTATTTCTTCAGTTCGTTTAATCCTCCACAACACAGAGCACGTTAATGCCGCTTTTCCCGAGATTAATACCTTCGACCAGTCCTTCGTGATGCGTTTTCATGTAGATGAGGAACTGAATGATGACGTAGAATAGATTGTTACGATCCTGAAACGACAAGAAACATTTAATTTGAAACTTGCGCTATTTCTTTGAATAAATAATACTCACATGAGCACAGTTATGGATTTTATCGTCGGAAATGAAGTTGAACTTTGGCTTCAATGAGTTCGCGAACAGGATGGCACATTTGGCCTTGTTCTTTGTGGCCACCTCGGCCAGCGTTTCCTTCGAGCTTTTCTTGTCCGCCAAAACCACATAGCGATGGTAGAAGGGACGGCCGCCTGGTTGAGGCAACGGCCGCAGCTGACTGTCCATGTAGGTACAGAACAGGTGGAAGATTATCTGCGGTAGAAAATGGTTTACGTATTATATCTTGTTGGCTTTTATCCTGGGGAAAAAAAAACTTACAGCCGAGTCCGTTGGTAGATGTTCGTCCCAACTTAGACCCTTGTACGAGGATCCCGAATTCCAGCGATAATCGGCGATGCAGCTTCCCTTGGATAGGTCTTTGATACGTTGTACCAGATACTCCTGATTTGTAGACATCTCTAGGAATGGAATCAACAGCGGCAATCGGGGTATGTACAGCGTTACCAACTGCTGGTTTTCAGCTGTCTTTTTGAGCCGTTCGAGACCGACGTGACCCAGTTGAATATCCGAGAAGCCGCGAGTTTTGAAGGACTGATCGATGCTGTTCATTTCCGATACGATACGCTGCAGAATCGTTAGAGATATCCACTGCAACAAAAGGAAAGGTTATGTTTCGGTACAAGATCATACATTGATGTTAAATGAATATGTTTAATGAATATCGACTACGGTAAATGATCTTGACTGATTATGAGTTGAACTTTTTGCTTTAATTAAGTCCAAGTTGCGTCGAATTGACCATTTATTTCAATTGGTGATCTAAGTGATCTTTCATTCTCTTACCATTCTAAGATTGGCCACATAGTTGGACAGCTGCACTGTCGAAACCTTCTTCAACACCTCAGAGCTGACATCGGACTCAATAGGATTGTAGGGTCCACTTCCGCTTTCATGTTCCTTCATCGTTTGCTTACTGGGTGGTGCCGAAGGAGAGAGCTGATACAGAGACGTTTTCAAAAGATTGGACATGTCGTCCAGCTTGTAGCTATTCCAAAAGGCATTAAATGTCCCACCCGCATTGTTCATCCGTTCCAGGAACGAGTTGTGTTGTCGATCTTCGAACGATACATCCCTTTATTGAAAAAAACTCATCGTTACGTTATTTTTTACAAATAGGTAACCCAACAAACCTCAAGTAGCTCTGCAACCCCTTCTCATCAACGATGAAATCATTCCGATTTGCGGCCAGCTTCCTCAAAGACGGCGAAACGCCAGTCGAGTTGTTTGCGCTAGTGTTAAAAGACCCCTCCAACGAATAGGCCGACAAGTTTCGATGATGATGATCAGATGTGCTGCCCTTCTGCGATGGACTTCCCCTATTAAAAACCCATCCAGGAGATGCGGCCGTCATTCCACTATCGTTCAACGAGCTCAAGCTAACGGACGAAACGTTAGCCGGGGTATTCGCTTGACTGGGTGGTATCTTCGGCCCAGGGGTCATTGTGACAAACGAATTATCATCGACATCAAACTTAAGCAGCTTCCGCTGCTGCTCGGTTCCCTTGAGCGGTTCCCGGCAAAAAACGTAGAAGAAATAGCGACCGAAATAGTACAGTACGCTGCAGCCCAAGATCGCGGAAGCCGCATACTCCAAGTAGTACCAATTTGAGAACGCATAAGGACATTTGTTGGAAATGTCGAAAAGCAGGACCGACAAGATAGCCACATTGATGGTACCCCATTTTAGGCATTCCCTCGAGCGACGATTCGTCAAGTACAAATCGAGCGTTCGATCCACCAAAGGGCTACGCTGAGTCGGCGAGTTGGGACTGCTGAAATTTAATCTTACCTAGAAAAAAGTTACGAATAATAATTTCATAAAACTTACCTAGTCGACATGCTAGAGTTTTAAGTTGTCAACGTTTAATTCCACTATTTTTCATCAAAGAATCAAAACCGGCTCCAGAAAACTGTTGAAAATTCGGCAAGGATGTCCATGCGCATTGTTTTGGTGCGACTTTTTGTTTGACGTTAAACAAAAAAGGCAAGCGTTTGTTTTTGAAGTTTGAATTTTTTAGCGGGAAGCGTTTTTAGATCTCTTTGACGAGTTCATTCGCGTGTATGCAATGCGTTTTCAGAAGGGATAAAATGGGAGCCGTTGTTTATTTTTAAACTTTCGTTTTTAAATTATGATTAATTTTGTGTGTTTTGTTCTTTAATTTGTGTTGTGCCCGTGTTTCACCGTTTCACGTTTACTAGCATCATTTTACAAACTCAGGTGAGTCTATTTCTTTATCAACAATTTTAATGCAAATATTTGTTTAGTTTTGCTCTTACGACCGCAATAGGGAAATGCGCGTATTGAAAAGTGCGCCAAACGAAATAATGCGAATTGTCTGACATGATTGTCAGGGAACATTAACTGAAATTTAAAAAAAAATATATATATATAGGATGTAAAAAAACCATTTTTTTAGATAAATTCAACTGTGAACAATCAAATCCAGAGCACCTGAATCCGTGGTCCAAACAACCGATTAAGACTCAAATTCCGACCAAAGCATCCGAATCCGTGGTCCATTTTACCAGTTTCAACTAAATTTCTTTAGAACCGATATAAAGATTGATTCAAAACTAATGAGATTTGAATCCAATTCGACGGATTTCGGTAAAAAAATTACCGCCCGGTAATTTTCGTTTACTGAGTGGTAAACCGCGGTTGGATAAAAATCATGACAATCATTTGAACACTCAATAACTATCAGCTAGATCTTTTTAAAAGCTGAATTTTTTTTCATTTTTGCACGTTTTAACTTCAAGATGACATTATGGCATTCTTTAAAAAAATTAAAAAAAAACAATGCATTCTTCAAAGGATCAAAATTTTTCATTACATGGTTAAATAGAGGCACTATCAAAATTAAATTAGAAATTCATTTTCGTTCTTAAACGTCGTGTTTCTCTTTGAAATTTCAGCCATTTGCATATAAATTTTCGCTGGGTACATTCGTTTTTGTGACTTCACAAAAAAAAATCCAATATGGCTCTTGACACTACCTTATTTAAATATTCCTTGCCATTTGACGCAAATCTGAACCAGAGTGCCTCCAGTAGGGTGGGTGCATATATTGAGGAAAAGTAGGCATGGGGGTACCAAAATTTTCTCATTGGTGGGGGGTGGAGACGGTGCGCTTTATACACGCAAAATAATTTTCACTTAAAAAATAAGTGACATCCCGAATAGAAAAACATTGGGAAAAAACCATGAATTTCGTTGTCACAATACCATGGATTTCATAGTTGACACTATGAATATCATCGTACATGAAACCATGAAATTACTGTTAAATTTATCGTTTTCGACATTGAAATTAATGGTTTTGACCAAATTTACCATGAAAAAAGGGGGTTGTTAAGCAACTTAACCATGAAAAAATGAACTTTTTTCCATACATCTAGAAACACGAAACTATAAAGTTGACGGTTATTATAGCTTCCGGTTTTTCTAATAGGAACTGTGGATACCATTGTTTTCCAATGAATTTTCATTGTTTCTAGGAAAATGAAAGTCAATGTAATATTGTATTCTAGATCATGAAATGCCAATCCAGTTTTTATTTTTATTTAAAAAAAATCAGTTTTGTTCATTTTTGTTTGTTATTAATTACTTTAATTCTTTCACTAAAATTTATCACTGTAGTAAAATAAATCAATTTTTAAATAAAGTCTTTTTCCGGGCCGCTGGTAGGTTGAACCTACTGATGCGCTGCTTTAATTTCTTTAACATGGGCGTTTACTAGGCGGTTTGGAGCATTGAACACGTATCGGATCTTCTGATGGCATCTTTCCGGTCTTTCCAACCTTGTGAAAGGCCTCCAGGCCTTATCTCCTGCTCGTGTGTTTGTGTCACTGAAATTGCAAAAAAAAAAAAAGTTTTAGAGAATGTTTTTCCCTTGGTTTAATTCCACTCACCGATTGGATCCGAAAAATCACCAAAACTGCCGAAAAACCGACCGTCGACCGAGATTATACAGAGATATCTGTAGTAAATTCTCGCCATACGTAATTTCATTTGAATTTCAAGTGATGGGTCAAGTGAATTCACTTAAGTGACCGGTCAAGTGAATTACACAATGACGTCCGAGTGAAATTTATCTGAATTTCTAAGTTAGTTTCAAGTTAATTATCTCTCGCGTTTTTAAATAAAAGAACATTTATAGAACACCACTTGGATTTCAAATTCTTACATAAAGCTTTCGCCATAAATTTATTGAAGTGAATGTGGATGAATTCACTTGAAATTTAAGTGACTGCCAAGTGAAATGTATATCTCGCACTTGAATGGAAGAAAATCACTGGATCCTTGTTTTTAAGTGAAAAATCATGTGTATTTTAAGAGTGAATTTGGGTTCAGTGTACGATTACGATTGCCTGTCACAAGATGGACGATTCCGTGCATTGGTATAAGAACACACCTGAAGCTTTACACGCCTTGATCTGAACCGTTTGACAGTCAACGGATCATGAGTGCACGCTCATTTTATTATAACCATTTATGGTTCTTAAATAACCATTTTATGATATTTACTTCAAAACCGCCAATATGGTTATTTTTCAACATTTTTTCTAGAAAGAATTTTAACCATTTTGATAGTTTTCGAGTATAAACCAGAAAATGGTTGAATAATTTGATATCGCCATTTTGAAAGCGGTAATTGCAGCCGGACGCCCATTAAGCAAAATTTGTTCTTCTGCGGAACAGCATCTAGTTTCCAGAAAAATCGGTTCTGGAAGTCTTGGAAACTTAAGATTTGTAGGAGATGGAGAAAGGTAAGTGATTTCTTCTAATAACTTGTCGATCCCAACATCATAAACAAAAAAATTTCAGGGTACCGATTGGATGACGCCGGTTTAGGCACAGCAGATACACCAACAACATTCAACAGGATGAGGACTCACTTACCGGTCCATCGTTACCAGCCACAGCTAATGGAAGTTCAAAAGAAATTGTGTTTCACACCATCCGGAAGGAGCTGGAATGTATGAAAAACATCACCAGCGAGACAATGATTATTCGCCAGACCAGGCTCCTCCACCCCCACCCCGTTAAGGATAGCAGACTAGTGATTATTGTATTGGACATCCCGCAAGAGCTCGTTTCCATCCATAAATCCCGGTAGCGCTCGTGGGGGAATTTTACTTTTGCTACCAGTTGATTCGGCTGCTTAAATAGTATTATGTTTATAAGTATTATGTACAAGAAATAAAATTATTATCCTGATGACGTTTTTCTAAATTCCTTCGAGAATTGTAATCAATTTCACAAATCAAACAAAACAGCTCTTACGGTTAAAAAATAACCATTTTTCAATTTCTTCGGTAATGTTCCTTACAGTTAAAAAATAACCATATTTCTACTTCTCCCCGAAAAGTCATTTTATGGGTTTTCATGGAGAACTCATAAAATGGCATTTCCCGGGAAAAGGTCAAAAATGGTTATTTTTGAAACATAAATGGTTTAATTGTTTCTAGCGTGTGGATTGGATCTAATTTTTGTTCCAATTCTTGTATAAATTATTAGACTCAAGAATAGACCACGATTACAGGTGCTCTCACTTATGAATTGTTGGGTGAAAATTCAATCAATAGCACAACTTCTATCTTTATTGTAAAAAATGTATAACTTTTCATCACCACCAAAAGTCAAATTAAATATAGACCGTTTTGGCCTAAGCTCTAATAAAACTTAAATGTCGTTAAAGTTAAAAAAAATCACAAGTTGAATTTCGAAATTATCGACGATTTTCGGTGAGTTTGAATAAAAATCAGACAAAATTACCAGTTGTCCTTATACGTTTCGAGCTACTCTGGCTACTATGTATGGACAACTGGTAAATTTCTTTGATTATTTTTGAAACTTACTGAAAAACGTCGATTACTTTGATGTACATTACAAATTAAAATTAAATTACGTGGACATTCAGTTTCGAACCAAAAGAAATTTGTTCAAGCAAAATTCATAAAAAATTTCAAATAACGGAGTTACATATATAGAATGAAAATAAATAATATAAAAGTATACTTCTATTTTTTTCTGATTTTTTCCCTTAATATCGACGCAATTTGAGGATTTTGTTTTAACTTACGAATTTTATCGTCAACTTTGATCCAGAATTTTTTATTTGCTTTTACTACCTTTTACTTTTACACTGAATCAGGAGTTTCTTTAATTGGATTGCGGACCAAATACGTGATATCTCTCACTTGATGCGCGTGCACTGAGGAGCATAACTTAAATGTGATAAATTTTATCAAGAAATTTTATTCTACATAATTATGTACAATACTTTCTATAACTCAAAGTACTAAATTTGTAAAATTTGGTCCAGTCGTTTCTGAGGTATAGAGTGCCAAATTTTGGTGATTTTCGGCTTAGATTTCTCTGCGATCCTTAATGTGTTAATTTGGAATCACTTCTCCAAAACTTAATTTACAAATCTTCAATTTATATCGCTATACTGGTTTTTATGAGTTTTAAACCAACCTTTGTCGTTAATTTTTTATATACTGAGCTATTCCTGCAATTTACCTAAATGATTAGAAAACATAATTAGCTCTAAACTTTTATTTAGTGTTTTAACAATTGCTCTTAAGATTCGAATAAAATAAATGTATGTCGAGATGTAGCATGCTAGATAGCCTCATTCAAACTGCTTTTTATTCGAATTTGAATTCTTTTTTCGGTCGTGTTATTTTTAAACGATGTGTCGTCCATACTCGTTCAACGAGTTTATCAAACACGACATAAATTTGCAATTCTCAAATATTAAAACACCATTTAAATTTTTCAATCTTGATTTTTCGTTTTCAATTCGAATTTTCAACTACAGTTAAAATCTTTGAATTTTTCACTAAGGAATCGAGGATTTTTTTTTATCTATAAATCACTTCTTAAACGTTTGCCTGTTCAAGTTTATTGTTTTAAATATCAGAACATTGTGATCAAAATTTAAATTTTTTTGATCTTATTTTGAATAACAATAAACAAATGTTTGAATTTTGGTTCCCAATTGGATATCGGTACTCTAAAATGTGAAACTTGATTTTTAATTCTGAGTTTCATAATATCTTATATATCTGGCAAAGAAAATCTAATTTTGGACGGTTCTTTCTAAGTATTGAAAAAATATGTTGCTTAAGTTTTGAAAATATTGAAATACATAAAAGATTCATGAAAACCGAAAACTGAATTTAATCAATCTTTTGTGCCATTTAACAAGGATTGACAAAGTAGTGACAGAATAAAATTTTTAAATATCTTTCGGCCTTACCAAAACTGGAAAAAGATGAAGCACAACGTCCAACATGCTTATTCTTCCATGAAAAAAAAAAATGGAAATCGATCTTCCATAACGATAATCGGCAAAACCACACGAATGATTAAACACATCGGTTACCCGCAGAGGTATCGGTTATCAATCACCGACACTTTTGTCTTGTCTGATCAGCCTAAAAGGTGTTCAAATGAGGTACGAGTCATATTACAAACCGCAATACCTACCTTTTTTTTGCATGGTATAATCTAGTCACATCAAGATAATGAACGTTAAGAGCAGTAGTTTCTTAACTACTGCTCTTAATTGTTTCTCAATTTACATGCTTTTATTGTACTAGAAATTTTTTTTTTTTAAATTGAAAGTTTCTGGTGTGATAAAAAAAAATCTAGCAGCAAAAGTGCTTCGATAAACAATCAGAATTTAAAAAATATTAATAGTGTGTTTCGGATACAATTACAATCGAATTCAACCAGTTCATTTTTAAAGATTTATTATCACATCGATATAAATAATGATTGAATATTTACACATCTTTTACAAGCAACTCGCGCTATGGTATAATAATACGATAAGATATTTTCCTATAAGCTAAATAGAACCGTGCATTATTATTGTGCTCTTTGATTTGTTGCGGCACTTTCAGTTTGTGCAAACTGTGTATACACATACGACTTTGGCCTTGAGAATTATATACTTAGTAGGTATAGTACAATTTGCCCTTAGGAAGAAAACGATGATCGATGTTGAATCATACCGAGTACACAAACACACAAGCCATTGGTATAGGAAATGATACTCCTTGGGGAATATTCGATAGCACAAACCGGCTGTTTGAGCGTATCAAAGTACGGAGCTATTAGGTAAAGTGATGCAGATAACATCAGCGGACAAATTTTACTGCGACGACGCACTGTGAGTCAGCAGCATCACATCCTCCGGCAGGGGTTTCCGCTTGTAATTGGTTTCGGTCACCAGAAATACTACCAGGCCACCGTAGACGATCATCAGCATACCGATCATGTTGACCAGAACGCCCTGGGCGGGAAGGCTGCTGTATTTATCACTGGGGAAAGTTTAGAAATAAGTTTAATTAGTCAATGGTGTATAGATTCAACTATTCTGTGCAATCTAAAATTGGAAACAACATTTCTTTTCGTTACTTTTTAAAAATGAATAAAACCTTGAGTGCATTATTTCCAATCGAATCAATAGGTTAGTTTTTGTTTTTCCTGTAGATAAATTTAAAATGAAATCTAATGCTTTGATGAATCAGTTTGAATATAAATTACACAATGCAACAAAATCCACATTTTTTTCGAAGTGCAAACAATTTAATAGGTAATTTTGAATAATTTGGGTACGCTGATTCCAAACATATACCTAATAAGATTTTTTTTTCTATCACCTCTTGTTTTCGAGAACACTTTTGAAGAAAAGTAAAAATTTAAAAAATTAATTTGTGCATAAAGGTTTTAATTCAATGATAAACTTTCCCCAAGATCGTTATTTTCTT
Organism: Uranotaenia lowii; assembly: GCF_029784155.1. Classification (NCBI taxonomy): domain Eukaryota; kingdom Metazoa; phylum Arthropoda; class Insecta; order Diptera; family Culicidae; genus Uranotaenia; species Uranotaenia lowii. The sequence goes on from NC_073693.1 coordinate 54,333,156, forward strand.
TATATCGATCCTTATATCTTTATATCGTTTTTTTTCCAATTCAATAAAAAACGGGAATTTTGACGGAATGTTGAAGAAGATTTTATTCTAATGTAATGTTTGATATTTGTAATGTGATCTTTGATATTTCTTAAAGCATGAGTCAAATTCTTTTGCAGTCTTCAACAAAGTACAGAAGCTAAAATCTTCATCAAGAAATTGTCATCTCATCTATTCAAAATTAAATAATCTTATTAAAGCTTTGTTTTTCTGAACTAGAATATCTAGGCAAGATTTGAATCCTTGATTAAAGAAGGATTACAAGGTCGGAACAAATTCGTCATAGCACCGGCGAGTAGAAATAGAAGATGAAGAGACAATAAATAAGCTTTTGTTCTACATTTTATGAAATGCCAAAGGGTGATCGGTCAAAATTTGGTCAAGAGAAAACGCGTGTAAATCTGTGAAATCGTTTATTTAAAAAATCAAATTAAATTTCTTTCTCAAGTGTAGGGGCGCACCCTAACACACACAACTGTACATCGTGATTAGTCTTACCTGGTAAACATGAGATACCTTGGAGAAAGGAGAACTGTCAGATGCGAGAGCGGGAAAAAGGGAATTCGATTGAGAAACGGTAAAGCGACGGGACGTGAGTGAACGGATGTGAAAGAATATTGTGTTCTAAGTTTGAGATTAAGATTGTTGTCGGGAAATCTCTACATCTGGCGACGAGGATAACAAACAAGAAACAGGAAACAAAAATGCTTAAAGAAAATTGATGTTGTTCAAATGAATAAGTTAAATTTTAGTTCGACTAGGTGCGGCTTCTCGTAAAAGATGACAAGAACTTTTATGAAAAAGAATGCTTCTGAGGAAGGTGAATGCAATTCCTCTGAGGAGGAATAGTTAAGTTCCTCTGAGGAGGAAGAGAAGTTCCTCTGAGGAGGAAGAGAAGTTCCTCTGAGGAGGAAGAGAGAAATTCCTCTGAGGAGGAAGAGAGAAGTTCCTTCATGGAAGAATTCGATTTCTTTGAGAAGGAATAAGAGGTGCAAAGAGATCCCTACATGTAGCATGCAGCGCACGACTTTTAGCCGACTCTAACAGCCCGCCGTCAGCCACGAAAGAATCGTCTAGCAAAGTTGCAAACTGATTCTTTCTGCCTTATGTGCAGAACGTCGAACGTGTCTGCAAGTAAAAGTCAGCCGCGCGGTAAAATCCTTTGACTGCACGTTCCGAAAATTACAAACGATTCTCCGAAGTTAGGAACAGCTGCAAACTTGCAAGCCCGAAGATAAAATCCCTTGAGCCGAACAGAAAGAATCATTTCCGAAGATAGCTACAGTCTGCAAGTTGCTTGCATGCAGCGGGATGGTGCGATGTACGTTTTCAAACTTGCAAGTTACAGAACGGTGGACCCGTTCTTGTGTGGTTGGATTCGTTCCACTAACCTAAGACCGACCGAACCAAATCCATGGAGGAAGAAAGTGATAGGCCGAGGTGCCGTCGACTATCCATTCAGTTGCCGTTCAGCCATCGAAGCGTGCGTGCGTAGCGTATGTACATGGCTATCCGCATAACGCGCGGCATGCCGTACAACAAGAGCAAGGACATGATGGAGTTGTTGTTGTTGGTGCCTTCGTGTTTGTAACCGTTCGTTACACCTCAAAAATGTGTCTTCGACACATCATCAATTTTGACTTCAACCCTGACCAAGAAACGTCAAAGCCATCAACACTCAAGGGCTCTCAGGGATTCCTCCCGTTTTACCGCTTTCCCTACAACAGCACGCAGCCACCTCTCTCACAAGAGAATTTCCATGGGCGGAGGAAACTTTACTGTTAACACGGGGAAGTGCTATCACCCAAACAACGACACACGTATCTGAGCTTACTATGTAGTTGTAAATTTTTGTGTGTCGGTCGGATTTTCATAGCTTGCGCAATATCGACCAACGAAATGCAAGGTCTTTCTGTCCTCGAGCTCCTCAGAGTAAAGTTGTGCGCGCCGTGTTAAACGAAGCTAATTAAAAACGGGCAAATATATTAAAACATAAAAAACGATCACAAGCTAAAAGTCGTTAGTACGTGTGATAGTTACTAAGAAAAAGTACGCTACAAATTCGACTCGAAGATTACAATCACAAAACGAGAAACAAATTAAAACCGAATATACAGAAAAAGATTAAAAATACGTTCAATAGTACAACGAGGAAAAACAAACAAGTTAAAATTATATCCTGAAGAAAAAGGTCCAGAGGACCTTTTTCTTTTCGTTTATAACCTCAATCTCAGGAGCATCCTCGACGGGTCGCGGTTTAAGACGAAACCGAATCTGCGTTCCGTGGACAGAAAACTGATTGCCGCTGGTGGACATAACCTCTAAAAGGTCCGCCATCCCACATAATCATCATCAAGTTGATTCCAACACCATTCGGGACGCCGAATTGGGTGTGTGAATCTTCTGGAGTAGCTGCCAGTCGGAGGATCCAGTTTCCTGAACCAGAATGTATAAACCTTAAACCTAATCATAAAACCGCAAGTATGGACCGAATTGTGACGTCAAGTTTAGGCTCTATGCAGCCAATAAATGTTCTACTAAAAGTTTGTAAAACCAAGCCCCCCTGTATTAGTTTTTTACCAAGAATGATTTACACCCATATTGTGATATTGCTTCCGTATTCCATCGTTCTCTAAAAACAACCCTCTGAAGAGTTCTCGCATTTTGGTCTTCAATTAGATTAGATTCCACATACATCTGACAACGGTTGGTAGCATGCGAGGTACCACCCGTGACTTAACATTTAGCTCGATTCCCCCATTTGGACATCACTGTTTGAGTTCGACTCAAGAGGGAATAGCCCGTGTTGAAAAATCCTATAACGACCCTGAGTTCTATCCACCCCACCCACTAATCCAAAATATAAACAAACCACCCACCCGCTGAGCAACCGCGAGTTACATGTTCGTTTCGTGTTCTTCTAAGACGGATTCGAAAGGAAGTGGTGCCCAACTGTTATTTTAGTTTTCAATTATCATACCAGGGTGATTGATATAAATCATCAAAGCTAATACAAGCAAATTAGTTTTGATTATAACTTTGTCATCTTACAAGTTATTTATGAACACAAAGTTGTTAAATAAAACTGATTCAAACTATGTTGAAAAATCATCTATGATGTTTTAAAACAGTGCTGCGTTAAAATTCTTTGAAGTTTCGTCCCGAAAACTTCTTTGAAGTTACGTCCCTAAAATTCAATCGATTTTCCGAAGGCAGGATCACTTGATTAGTAGGATCACAGACTAAATTGTGTAAATTTCAAATTTAGAATTCAGTTTCATTTGCTTAGACATGTATAAGAATCACGTCATCTTTACCAAGTAATCTTGGGAGTCATGTCTTCTTCTGTGGTCTGCAACACTCATTTGGTTTTTTACAGAAAGTTTGTACAGCTCAGTTCAAAACTCAATAGAAATTCAGTGCTTGTTCGTCGTCATTCCAACCTTGAACTCAAAAACTCCACACTCTGTTTGATTCAAATCTTCTATCAATGTTTTATAACTGGTTTTGAATGATTTTGGCGTACTGAACTCGAATATTTGGTGAGATTTTGTCTATCGCATCCAGTTTTACTGATAAGGCTTTTAAAAAACAGTTCTATGATAAATCAATCATTGACTATATATTATGTTTTACTTCTTTGCTGAAGACTGTAAAGCGTTTTAAGTTATACTTTGAAAAATATCTATGATTCATTTTGGTACAAATTTTCATCAGAATTTCGTTTCAACAGAAGGAAAAAACCAACAAAATTTCTTTGACTTCAAAGCCAAAATTACTTGCAATCTTCGTAGAAACTTTAATTTTAAAAATCTTACTCTTCAGTTGTATATATTTCAGATATTACGAAACTGCTTATAAAAAGCTGGACGTTTCACGGTTAAACATATCACGCTTTCGACCATAAAATTTGGGCACCACTTCCTTTCGAATCCGTCTTACACTGAACAAAATCGGGCTATAAACAGTATTGGGAATTTTAGTATTTTTGCACTACTAGAAAATCCAATACTTTTTATAGATGAGCGCAAAATTTTGCGCATATAGTTTAGCGTTCCGATAAATTTTATAGGAATTTCCAGTGAAAGTAATATAATCGTAATTTGGTAAAAATGATTATTCTAGACAATGAAATGAATGTATTTAATTCTACTTGCGATTTTTAAATGGATTTGTTATGAAAAATAAAACATCTGGGCTTGAAGCATTATAATATTTTATTTATATCTCCTATACACGTACACCGTGGGAGAAGAAAAAATGACAATAACTTACAGCAGGTGGGGTGATGCGATGCGAGAAACGTTTCCGGCGGATATCTGCTTTTGGATTTGGTGGTGCTGCTGTTGTCGCTGGTGGTGCTGCTGTTGCCGCTAGTGGTGGCGATGGTGATACGATCATCGACGGCTTAGTGCGCTTCCACCGTCGGTGAAAAAAACTGGCTCCTGGTAGCTGCTTCTGTGGTGTTGATCTCTTGCTCCAGCCTTCGGAATGTTGTGATTATGTTTTCGCAATCATGATTGAGGAACTGGACGAGTGATTTTTTTTTCCGCCTGCTGTTCATGATGTGAATGCATGGTCGTTTCTGCCCAGTTTTCACCTCGTTCGGCGCTGGAACAGTTCCGGCGTTTGTCCGGCCGGATGGTAGAGTTTTTTTTCGCATCTAATGCGAGCTGTACGGGGGGTAGAAAAAATTAAAATTATAGCTATATAAAACAGTTTTTCCACTTACCTTCATCGCTAGCGATGTTTTCGGCCTCGGTGCGTAAAGTTTTCAGTACTTTTTTGGCCATTTTACGGGTTTTCTTACCAAACCAAACCTTACAAATCAGTCGATGTCGAGTCGATGCGAATTGTTAGTAAATTTATCAGATATGCAAAATATAAATTCTATATAAATATAAACATTTGAAAATTAATGGATTTTCTAATACATTTGATTAAGATTATAAAGCTCATGGTATTCATTAGATTTTCCTATACTTTTTAGTATGTTTTTCTTCGATAAAATACATTTGCAGAATCTATTGAATTTTCCAATAACTTGTACAGGATAAATCATTACTTTGTATATGAGCGATTAACTTTAAAAATTATTGGAATGACCTAGTAGATTTTATTTCCAGATTTGGTTCAGTGTAGAAGGAAACGAAACGAGCACGAAGGCACCAACAACAACTCCATCATGTCCTTACTTTTGTAGTACGGCGCGCCGAGCGTTATGCTGATAGCCATGTACATACGCTACGCGCGCACGCTTCGATGGCTGAACGGCAACTGAATTGATGGTCGGTGGCGGTGGTTCTTCGGCCTATCACTTTCTTCCTCCGTGGATTCGGTTCGGTCGGTCTTAGCTTAGGTTAGTGGAACGAATCCATCCGCACAAGAACGAGTCCACCGTTCTGTAACTTGCAACTTGCAAGTTTGCAAACGTACATCGCCGCGCTGCAAGTCTGCAAGCAAGCAACTTGCAGACTGTAGCTATCTTCGGAAATGATTCTTTCTGTTCGGCTCAAGGGATTTTATCTTCGGGCTTGCAAGTTTGCAACTGTTCCTAACTTCGGAGAATCGTTTGTAATTTTCGGAACGTGCAGTCATCGCGCGGTTGACTTTTACTTGCAGACACGTTCGACGTTCTGCACGTAAGGGGAAAAGAATCAGTTTGCAACTTTGCAAGATGATTCTTTCGTGGCTGACGTCGGGCTGTAAGAATCGGCACTGCATGTAGCGTAAAGGGATCTCTTTGCACCTCTGTTTATTGTACATTATTCGAATTAAGATTTAATAGATCTGTGTTTTGGAAGATTTACATATTTCAAATTTGAAAACTAGACTGCTGAGAAATTATTTTGAAGCAAATTTCATTTTGAAAATTTTTTCAATGACTGACCGAAAAAATAATTGATTTAAAACTTTCATTGTGATTTGTTTTGAAAAAATTGATTCATTTCATCACTAAAATTTATTATTTTTTGAGTTCGTGTAAAAATAATGAGTAAGGAAAAGATGTTTGAAATCAATTTCCTTCTTTATTGTGTAATTTGGTATTGTTATTATTTTTAGCTAAATTTGAATTTCGAAAACCCCTCCCCATGGACGGGTCCTTCGCACAGGCCTGCTCTTAGACATTTGGCTTTGGCGGCATCCATAAATTACGTAACGCAAAAAATGCACTTTTTTGACCCCCTCCCCTCCGTATGTCACAAATCGTAACGCTTCGACATACCCCCCTATGAAAATTACGTAACGCTGACAATTACCCCCCCCCCCCCCACCATCTTCTCATGATTTTAAACACTGATTTTCGAAGGTAAAAAAAATCTAATATAATAAACGGAATTATTATCCATCCAAATCGCTTCTCAGTACTCATTGATGCCTTATTACGAGTTGCTCTGTGCTTGTTAACTGGTAATCTACCTTGTTTACTTTATTTTGTTCAAGCAGCATGACTTGTTATGCAAAATGAACTCAACTTAGTAATATTCGTCAGAATAATCAAAATAGCTGATCGGAATAAACAAAATCAATTGAGAAAAAATAGTAACATTTCCGTCTTAAGATTGGATTGAGTTCTTGGGGGTAAATGTGCCTAATATTCGGTTTTCCAACGGTTATTTCACGGATATCCAATACACGTTTAGTCTATCTTAGAATCTTTAAATAGGAATGGTTACAAACCAGTTTCAATCTTGTTAAAGCCTACAAATTTTAAGGTGATTTTAGTTTGCTTATCATTTAGCAAAAATTGCATGATATTAAAAAAGCTGCGATTAAATTGAAATTTTTTAGGAAAAAAATCGTTACGTAACGATGAGCATAGTATAGGAGATCCATTTGTGGATTATTTTGTGAACATAGCCAAATCAACACAAACTTTTCATTATCGCGATTACTTCTTTCTGTGCCGATTTGATTAGAATCCCCCCTGAGAGCGAGTCCGGGCTTTACAGCGACTTCTGCACATCAATTATTATTATTATAATTGTTGGCGCTAAAGTGCTAGAAGTTAAAGTACGCAAGAAGAGCTACCTAATAATTTAATTTTTAGGTGGGATCATTAGGTACTTTATTGGAGTTTGGTCGGCTTATCTGGTGCGTTTGTTTATTGTTGGTATTCCTATAGAAATACTGTGATAAAATAGACCTCGACAAATGTGTTGTAAAAAGATAAGTTTATAAAAATAAATCCAAAATGTACAGTCATATGCTGAAGTTTCCTTTCTCTGATTAATGAGCTCTTCGAAATTGAATTTATCATTTCTGTATTGTACGTATGAAACTGATAGAATAATATCAGTTCAAAGCACCGGTACAGCATTTCAATTTAAACACTACTATTTTTCTCAGGTTGACAACATTGCTGGATTAGACCAAGGAGCAGAAGTGCTGATAAATACTGGCAACTACCAAGATAAGAGTTCGATTCCTGTGCCTAGAACAGTATTCCATTATTAAGAAAATCAGCAGCTAGGAAAAAAAAGGGATGAAAGAGATAAAGAAACCAATAGCATATGGGAAAAAAATGCAAAAAACTTAAACACCTTTTTTTCTTTGTTTTGTCCTGTGGGTTATACCCACTGAAAAAATATTTGACAAGCCGCATATCGGCCGAAATCCACGCCAAAAGTGGCCTTTGGGCAGCCCTTAAGTCGAATATAGAGCTTTCAGGTTTTGTGAACAAGTTCTATATTCCACTATAAGGCTGCCCAAGGGCCATTTTTTACGGTTTAATTGTTACTTGGATATGTCAAACAAAATGTCTCAAAATCCCATTAATACAAACTTCAGGCTCGTTGAGCGACCCCTTCCGTGATCCGATCTGGCCAAAATTTGGCTGAGCATCTTGCTCTAGGCTTAGAATCAATTTATGCTTGTAGCGCATAACATTTGACAAGTTTGAAATTTCCCATAGAAATCTGGGGCAGTCTAATTTTGGTATTTTCAGTATTTGTTGCAATTGGTAAGGTCGAATGATTTTTTAAGATGTTACGGTTTATCTGACCCAAGCGATGAGTACTAGTTAGACCCATTTCACCTCCGAATTCGATGCTGTTTATTTCCGATGGTGCACTATCGGGCTCGGTCGGTTTGAACAACCTTGTTTGGAGAGATTGGATTGTCTCTAGGGCCTTTTCCAATTCACAATTCAGTCTTGCAGTTCTGGGTTTCTCCTGGTCTATATAGGTCTTTCAAAGCTTGGTCCAACTTGTTTTTGTTGCTTCTTGGTTTTCCTTGAATAGTGGGAACAAATTTTTTTTTCACTTCATGTTTCGTTTTCTTTTTTTAATTGCTGGGCATTAAACTTATGGCTCCAGGTTCTCCAAATATATCTACTTGGAACCTAGCTTCTTATTTTTGTTGTGTTTTTTTTTATTTAGCTCTAAGTTGGAACCAAGCTACAATATCTTTTTTTTTCTTTGGTTCTGCTGATTGCTATATCAGTACCATATGAATAATTATGTAACGTGCTTCAGGTTCTCCAAATACAACATTCGGAACCAAGCCAACCTAACCTCAACTACCTTCCGTTATTTAGAAATAAGCTACACACAAAACTTTCGAGGCCGAAAATTAGCAAAATTTTGCTCAAATTTGACCAGCTAAAATCTTAGCAATCAATTTAGCAATTTTTTCGAACTAAAATTTTAGCAAACGAGAGAAAAATTTAGCCGCCGCAATTTTTGCTCCCTTTTCTAGCAAAAAACAGGAGAAAAAGATCGCCGGACCTGAAATTTCAAAATTTATGGGCTTTTCTCTGGAGATTTAGGGGGAATGTTTGATTATTAAATACAATACTCAAATTTCATTCACTTTTAATTTATTGTTCACATTTTTCCAAAAAAATTTAACACTTCGTAGAACATAAGTTCCGATCCTGGGGACGTACTTTCCGGCGAGCGAAATGCAATGCCATTCTTACCAACGAATACACTAAGTTGTGTGTCGGATGGAGATCGTTGAATTTTCAATCTCGGCCCTTTCCATTTCCAGACTGTTGAGGGAAGTTGTACCTGGTAGAAAAATAATAAACAGTTTTGAAATTAAAAAGTTGGAAAATCTGTATAATTTATAATTGGCCCTACCTGTACGCTTCCGGCGTCGATTAGGCTAGTATATCGTGCTCTGCGACGTAGTTCCACCTCCCCGTGGTGCAGAGTGGAAACGTGTCTGCAAGTCCGGCGTATTGCAGATGTACGGCCAAGAGAACTACACCAAACCCACTAGAGGCCGTCGACGGGTCCCGCCAAACCCGCGCGGAAGAAGTGGTGCACCCGGGTACTTAGGTACCAGTACTTGGGTGTGAGTGTGATGGTCCAACACGCTGTCGGGGGGTCATGACCCTGATATGCGGATGCGACCGGAGGGAGAGCGATCGCCAACTTGTTTTGCGCTTCGGTGGGTATAGACCCGTCTCGCAAAATGAGTAGATGCGCAAAGTGGTGGCCAATGGTGGGCCGATCACTTAGGGACGTGTTTACACGTCAGTGTCCGAGAGGCACATTCTGCCGGAGGTGTCAGGGTTCGACACGCGTTTCGGGAATTGTTGCACCCGAACCGCGAGTGTGACCTGATGAGGGCGTTCTATAGCTCGATCTGCGCTTCGGGTGGTCAAGCGCCCGACTTGAAGATCGGGTAGCTGCGCTGAGTGGTGACTTAAGTCAACACTATTTGTGAGTTCGGAGGAGTCTGAGTCCTACACGTGGCCTAGGGGGCTTACCCCCCCTACCCGCGTGTTTGAACAGAGAAAGTGCCGTCGACAACTCGCTTTGTGTTTCTGGCAGGCTTGGCAAAACTCATCGTCATGAGGCGTGAAGCTGTGACTGTGAAGCCTCTTGGTCCGTCAAAATCAATTGACTGTTCCTTAACGACCAGTCACTTCGTTTGCCAGTCATTCAACCCCCAGTCGTTTGAAGCTGAAAAAATTCCATAGTCAGCATTTACCAATCGCATTCGAACGAGTCGTCGACCGAGCTGAAGACGAAAAAGAAACGCATTTATTATTATTGTTACTCCTGCCAGCAAGCCGAAGACGACCGAAGACGAAAAAGAAACGCATTTATTATTATTGTTGCTCCTGCCAGCAAGCTCGTTTTCAGTTTTTTATTGCTATTGTTGCTCTCTGCCAGCAAGTCGTTCAATTAGTTGTACCTGCCGTCAGAAGCCGATCGAAGTGTGATGAGATTTACCAGTCACTCTCAGGAGAAATGTTGACCATGTGTAGGAGCTTCGCCAGTCGATGATGGAGAAATGTTGATTGTTGTCGTGCTTTATCCGTCATGCGAAAAGGGAGGCTCCGTCAATTGAGAACAGTGCCCGTCGTTTGATGAAACAAAACTAGTCGGGTCAAGCGTGACGGGCGAAATTTACCAACACTGGTTTCTGGATCTTGGACTGGATTCACAAAGTTAGTAGTTGCGCTACGTGGGGACCTCATTCACACGATGAGATGTCGGGTCCTAACTCGTCAGAGGAGGGGTCGCGCATCGAGTTGTGTTAGAATGAGGCTATGCTGACAGAGGGTTCGGAAACGAGTATTGCCTTGGAGCGCACTAGCGCGAAATGACCTCCCACTATTGAAGCAAAGTGTGTCAAACAGTTCGAGGTGGGAACAAAGGTCAGTGGCCCCAGGTGGACTTTATGGCGTAGGGGGTACAGTGTTCCTTAGCATTGTATCATGAGTCGTCCAATTGCACCCATGGACCCAGAGTAGCAAACTGGGGGGACGCGGTGGCTCGCCGTGCCTTGGAATGCAATCCGTAAAATGGATTTACCACCTGGGTTAACAACTAATAAAAAAAAAAAAAAAAAAAAAGGCTAGTATATCGTAGTTGACTTAGCCACCTTTAGAACCACAAGAATCGAACTTTCGGAACCGCGCTCAATCGTGTCAGTTTGTTTTTTTCCTCCCAACACGCGGTGGCTGCTGTCTGTACACAAAGCGGCTAAACAACCTTCGTTTTGCTAAAATCAAGCAAGATAAACTTTAAAACTACTAAAATAAAGTAAATTTAACTTTTTGCTAAATCGACGGTAAAAAAATATTTTTGCTAACGGAAAGTAACAGTGAAATTTTGCTAAGTGGAGCCCCGAAAGTTTTGTGTGTACGATGACTTTTCTCTAGTTCTGCTAATCTTTTGATCGATAGGGGAGAATGAGGATACTTGATCCCTGGGGATACTTGATTCCTTAGCTATATCTCGAAACTGGAATGTCTTACAAAGATCAAATGTTCTAGAAAAATGTGCTAAAATGAGCTAAATAACAATGCTTGTAGTTTAAAAATTTTTAACAAAATGATTGTTTGAGTAATTTTACTTTGTTTGAAAAATTTCACAAAATGTAACTTGAAGATCTTTTTTCATCACTTTAAAATGTTCCTTACATGGGAAAATTATGAAAAAAATATTTGTTCCAATGTATCATTCGTTCGAGCGTAAAATGAACTTCATAATGCCATATTTTCAAAGTAATGGAAAACTCTCAACTTTTTTCAGAAAAAGTTTTCTAAAATGTTGATTATGGGTACAATTGATCCCCTAGAGTTGGGTACAATTGATCCCCCTTCCAAACGGCATATTCTTCTTCTGAATTGATCGTTATGATTGCTGATTACGAAATTACTAATATTTATCCAAAAACTAATATTTATCAAAAAATTGTCTGAAAAAAAGAGTAAAAATAATGAATTTTCGCTTAATTATTAAAAAATAGCGCCTTTAAGTATGCAATGGTATTAGCGTTGAGACAAAGTTATAGAATTTTCTTCTTATGTCTGCTATAAATTGTGAAATGAGAACAAACTTGACCATAATAGTCAATTAACATTCTATATTAGGGTTTTGTTTGATTTTTATACAAGGATTAGGCTTCCTGAATAAAATATCAAGTCTCCTTCAATAGGGGATCAAATCTCCCCTATCTTCAGAAAAATCGCAATTTTTTTACTCCCACGAAAATGCTTCTAGTTCATCAACGGGTTCAAGTATCGTTCTAATTTTTGGAGCATAGAAACTTGAAGTTACAAGCTGTCAGAAAATGTCAAAGACGGCGAGTTGCTATTTTTTCCAAAAAGATATGGTGAAAATAAGAAAAGGGGATCAAGTATCCCCACTCTCCCCTACCGTAATAATAACTTTTTTAAATTTTCTATTCTATGGAATTCAGAAGCGAACCTAACTTACTGGTCGGAGCATCGACCGCGCCACTTCTGTCGTGAATTTCTTCCGTGTTCATTATTTTCTGCGTTTTTAATTAAAACTTTAAAAAACTTTTTCTTTTTAAACGGTTTATCGGAACATCCGACCGCGTCAAGAATCGGTTTTAGAATACCTTTTCAGTGTTGCGAAACCTCTCACGCTCTCTGGTATGCACACATTTTAATGAATTTTGTGCACATTTTGCAACACTGAACCAAATAACGTTTATCATTCATACTAATTTTTGTGTGCTGATTATTGATTTTCATTGACCCACCAGACTTAACGTTTCAGGCATTTGTCAGTAATCTGGCATCAAAAGAAAATTTCGAGTTTTTCGAATTTCCTATGGCGGCCCTCCCTTCGGTGATTTAAAAAAAATTTAAGTCGATTTTTGACATTTTTTTTAGATAACACCAGATTTCAACGTTTTTTGCATTTTTAAGTAATTTTGCATCAAAATTAAATTTTTAATTTTTCAAATTTCCTTTCGACCGCCCCTTGCGGATTTTTGAGTGCAAAAAAAAACCGAAACTTTGAGCGCTTTCAGGCACATCTTAATCAAGTCCGATTAAGCTGAAATTTTACACAGGTCAGTTTTTTGGGCTAATCTTCAAAATGTATATGGTCGGTATTCGAAACTACACACAAAACTTTCGAGGCTCCACTTAGCAAAAATGAGCTGTTACTTTCCGTTAGCAAAAAAAATTTTTTACTGTTGAGTTAGCACTTTCTGATTTCGTCTTGCGTTTTGCTCAATTTGAGTAAAAATAACCCATTTGCTACTGCATTTAGTATTTCCAGTAGTATGGACTCGAACTTTTAGTGTGGTAGTTTAGTACACGAACCGCGTTTCGTTTTGACAGGAGTTTGTTTTTTTTTCGGGCGGTCGCGATTTCAAAACGTTTACGCGGATCGCTTGCGTTTTCGGAACATTTGCATTCCGTTTTCACCTGGTGGTTCCTTCATCAAATGAAACGGACGGCTGTGCACAATCGATGGGTTCTTTCTGTGCTGAATGGTGGTTTTAGGTGTTCCCGAGGAATTATATTTCCCGAGTATTGTTTGACCTTGCTGCTCCGGAGCTGCTGCTGTCTATCGTTGCCGCCCCGACTCCACTTGCCCATCTGGCTTGACCACCCCCAAGGCCACTCGTCCGTGGCCTTAGAGGAAGAAGCGGAACGGCCTATAAGATTTCCAAGGCAAAAAACTGTAGGGTTTCCGGAAATCAACCAGCTTCTTAAGATTATTCAATCTGGATGGTCACACCGTAGGTCAAGCACCCTTTTCTTCCCCATCTGGTTGGTAGAAACCTGTTTGGAATGGCTGCACCGAAACCAACAAAACAAAACCCTTAATTAATTAAGTGCAAAGTGGGCTGCAGATTATCCGGAAAATAGGGAAGAAGCCGTTCTGGATTCGTGTTGCATTCCGTGCGTAAAGGGCTTGTTACAAAAAAAATATTTCTGTTTATTTTATTTGATGTTTCCTATGTTTTCAGGTCATCTTTTTTTCTGCCCCTGCTAGTGGATATCTGTTTAAAAATCACACTTATGTTATGCCGATATCGATTGTCATTTGGCCCCACTGTCTCTCTGATCCAGATTCAAACCGCTTTCAGTCTGCCGGGGGGGCATGAAAATGACAGTTTTCGTTGCGTCGCTAGAGGTGGAAAATCGTTGCCGGAAAGACTGTTTCTTCGTGTTTGCCAAAAAAAAGAGCTCAAGGTTGGTAAGTTCTTTTAAATTAATATAAATCGCTCATCAGTATTATGCCTTTCGCAGCAGCAGTTTCGAAATCTACTTTGAATTTGAATTTGAAAGAATTTTTTCCATTTCAGATTTTCAAAATTCATACATCTTTTGGAAGAGCTACTAATGTTATGCGGGCAAACATTGTACATCGTAATGGAATCATGTGGATATCAGCCGGTGCATGTCTCAAGCACCGAGGAAATTATGGAGAGAGATTCGTTTTTGGTAGCATAAGGAGAAAAAGGTTAGTTGACATTTTTTTAAGTAAACTTCCTAACAGACTCTAAGGGCCAAAGAGGGTATGAGTGCAAAACTGCTCTATCAAAATTTAATAATGTTCAACGATTTTTTAAATGTTATTAAAAATTATGTGAAAATCTGATTTGCTTAGTAATACATACTTTCATGCTTTTTTGATCGATCAAAAACTACCACTTTGCGAAAAATATATGGAAAATAACAACACAAAAAACTTGAAAGCGTGCTTTTTCGAAAAAAAATTTTTTGCACCTTTACCATCATGATGTGGTAAATTGAAAATAAATTTCCGACCTTTTAATCATTCAAACTCGGAATACGTTCTTGCCCACTGAACGTTTTCAAGTATTAAAATAAATTTTGGTCAGCTCTCATTTAAGATTAATTTTGTTTTAAATAAATTCATTGCAAAAAATATCGTTACATAAATCCTTACATGATGAACGTAATCATTTTTTATACAGATTCATAATTAGGCTTCAATAAAACGAAATTTCTACTTAACATTGAAATATATTGCTTTCGGTTTTCTTCTGTCTGTTTTGTCTCTTGATTTGTCTACAGATATTGATAATCGAGTTAAAATTTTAGGCGTCAACCATATTTGATAGAACCGGGAAATAAAAATAATTATATAAATTGTAAGAATCAAAATCTGAATTCTTATACAATTCTATACATGAAACAAAATCTTAACAGACTACTAATTTTTGGCTTTCTTAATAATAGCCCAAAAGCTTAATACCATTCGAAACTCCCTATAGTTTTTTAGGTATTTTCTTTTTATTGGATGATTCATCCCACCCCTTAAAAAGAATCTAAAATATTGTTCTTCAATGTGACTTAATCTGTCCAGCATTATTAACAATTTATGTTATTTTTTTTCCAATTCTCAGATTCCGGAAGACGCGATTCATGGATGGCTCATATATCAATATTTTCGGTATCCATGGAACGCCTTCATGTTTCGGAAAACACCAGCGGGATTATGCATCCTTCAGACGGTTGCGTTGTTGTGGTTGCTGTAGATCAAGGACAACGCCTTGTAATTACCCCTCACCTAAGCGGGTGTTCCAAATTGTGCCTTAATTGAGTATACTTTACTTTTTAAAGTGTAAAATAAAATGAAATAAATCCAAAATGCATAAAACATATTCATTTCTAAATAGAATCACAACGGATAATTCAAAATTTTGAGTTAACTAAAATTCTAGTAATTTTTGGGGCAAAAATATTTTTGCTAAAATTTTAGCAAACAAAGATTTCATTTACTGAAAAATTAGTAAAAACTTAGTCCGGACACTTTTGACTATTTTGCTAAAATTTTAGTAATTTTTTTTTGCTAATTTCATTGCTAACTTTTTAGCTGGTCAAATTTGAGCAAAATTTTGCTAAATTCCGGCCTCAGAAATTTTGTGTGTAGGTATGACCCATTTGGCTGCCACTCTAATGTATAATCTAAGTAAATTACTTCTCACAGTTTGTAAGTTGTAGAGAAAGAGAATTCTCCAGATTTGACAAGCCAAGTTATAAATTTGTATAACTAAATTGTAAATTTGGCTGTTGAAAGAAGACAAAAGTTTTCATCACTGGGGCAGCATGTATGGACAAGTTTACAATAAGAAATGTATTTAGGATATAGTTATGCCGTTTATCCAGTAAGTAAACGCAGAAAAAAACCAGAGCTTAGAAACAAAAAAAAACTGAATTTTAATTCTTAAATGGACTTTGATTCTAACAAATACTTCGAATCATAAATTTATTTAAACTTCAGAGGCGAAAAGTGAAGTGGAGTTTATTTGTTCCAGAATTTAAAAAAATCTTCTCGTCAGCACTTTCCTTTGTCAAAAAAAAATCGCAGCGTGTTAATAAGTAAGAAAGTAAGTAAGTGTGTAAAAAAGTAAGTACGTAAGTAAGTAACTAAGTAAGTAAGAAAATAAGCAAGTAAGTAAGTAACTAAGTAAGTAAATAAATTAGTATGTATGTTAGTAGATACGTAAGTGAGTAAGTAAGTGAATTTGTAAGTAAGTAAAGTCTGCTTCATTTAATATTGGAACAAATTCTTTTGCTCATTGTGGCGCTCCTAGTAGACGGATTTGGAAACTTTTTTCACCCACGTGTCGGGAAATTCATTACCTTTCACCACGTATTTATGTCATAACACCAAACGATAGCATTTTGTAAACAACCGCCATGGAAGCCGAACGGAGAGATCAAATTGTGCACAGTTTTCTTACGAGTAGGAGTACGAGAATTTTTTCGAAACAGCAATGAATATTTTTTTTAATTTTTTTTATGAAAGAGTAAAGAAAATGCTACATTTGTATGAAAAACAAATTATGAATTCGTTAATAAATGACTGAACTACACGCAATTGTTTGTGTTCCAATATTAAATGAAGCAGACTTTACATCCGTCGAACTTGGTCAGCACTTGGTCGTACAGCTTTCGAGCACGGATTCTGACCACATTGTTCTGCTTCAGCGTCCGATTTGGCTGTTTGCTGGCTCGGAATGACCTTATTCCTTCCCGGAGACGAATTCGTCGCACCGTACTGTGAGCGGCCTGGAACTTATTGGCCAAATCGCGGTCTGAAAGATTGGGATTCCTCTTGACGGCCTTGATGACTTTCCCACGCAGTTTCCGGTCGACAGTTCCACTCCGACGCTTCGAATGCGGCTTCCGAGCCGTCGTCAATGTTTCCTTGTACTGCTTGATAACACGCCATACGGTATTTCTGGGCATTTTAAGCTGTTTAGCTTAGGGTTACCATACGTACTCTTTTAAGAGTACATGTACTCTTTTTCGATCGAGAAATGAGCGTACTCTTCTTTTTGTTGAATCTTGCCGTTTGTACTCTTTTTTTGTTGAAAGACATTTTATCATAGAAACGAACTTATTTCTTCCAGTTCTTAAGTTGGTGTTCCTATATGTACAAGAAGTCCGAATAAATGCAAAACTTTATGCATTCATGGCACGGTACTTCAGGTTTCTCTACTATGTTGAGTTTTTCAAACGATTAATAAAAATGGAAAGCATCACAAATCGATTAAAATCTAAACTTCGTTAAAAAAAAGTTTTCTATTTCATCAGCAGTACTTTTCTATAAGTAAAATACAACAACTTCGACAGTTATAAACCTGCTTTTGAGGAAAACTCGCTTTTGAATTATGCAATTAGCGCCCAAACAGTTTGCAAAGAGCACGACAGTAGTTTGAACTATTTTTGAAAGGCAACATTTTCTCTTGTTTGCGATGTTCTGATCTCTATCTCTTCGAATAATCCAACGACCTTTAGACTTTTCACAAAAAATCTGCAAGAAAATGAATAAAAACTAAAAACGATAACTTTAGTAAAAGTTTTTTTTTTTTTAATTGCCAGGTAAGTCACATTACTAACAACTAATTGTCACTTTTAAATGGCCTTAAATTTGCTGGTTTCTCCCGTTTTTCCTAAATATTTTGAAATATTATTTCAATGTACTCTTTGTGGCGTTGGAGGATATAGTAACCCTAGTTTAGCTAGCTTCGATGCCGACAACAATGGATTTTCAAGAAAACTGTGCACAATTTGATCTCTCCGTTCGGCTTCCATGGCGGTTGTTTACAAAATGCTATCGTTTGGTGTTATGACATAAATACATGGTGAAAGGTAATGAATTTCCCGACACGTGGGTGAAAAAAGTTTCCAAATCCGTCCACTAGGAGCGCCACAATGAGCAAAAGAATTTGTTCCAATATTAAATGAAGCAGACTTTAGGTACATAAGTAAGCAAGTCAGTAAGTAAGTAAGTAGTAAGTAAGCAAGTAAGCAAGTAAATGATTGACACATTGGAGTAAATGTTTTTGGTATAATTTTCATGTAGCAGGAAACATTTGCAAATTATGAAAAAGCCTTCAAGTCACAATTGGTTTAATTTTTTAACTAACAACATAGCTTTTTTTTTTGCTACATTTGGCAAATGTTTCTTTTTATGTTAGTGATTAAGTTTAGGCTAGGGCTGAGTTTTTCATACCCAGCTAAGAAAAAAAGTTGTATATATAATGTTATAAAGTTTGAATACTTACATCGAAAAAATGGCTTTCTCCAGCAGACCCAGACAGGAGGCGGCAATGGCTAGAACGAAGCCCAGAATTCCGAAGAATATGTGCACCGGCATGTAGGTGGCTCTCAGCGGTTCCCGCAAACCAGGAAACAGATAGGACACAAATCCGAACACGTACTGCAGTCCAAAAATGACCACCGCGGCCATTCCAATCCACGAGTGAAGCGTGTACATGTTGGGAATCGGCGGCTGGGCCAGATTGTGCGAATCGAATGCGGCCACCAGAGCTACTACGGTAAACACGAAGGCCAGCCCGTGAATGACGGCGTGGGTGATCTTCAGTGGCTTCTTGCGGGCGTATCGGAAACCTCGGTATACCAAAATTGCTGTAGAACGAAACGAGATTTCACTGATAATTGTTCGAGGTAGATATTTAGAACATGAAACCTACAATTTCCGTAGAGGAAGATCATCCCAATCGACATCAGCAGCGGATGCCAGTTGAACTGGACACGAGGTTGCGAGGTCCAGGCCACTCCACCGAGATGAACGCCGACCCAGGAACTGACCAGAATTATGATCGTTACCCCCACCATCTGGGTGATCAGGTACAAGATCCGGAAGTTGTTGAGCGATTGCGGGGACGATGCAGCGTTGTTGGTGTCCATTTTGAATGTACTTGGATAGGAAACTGAAATAAAATCACAAAAAATAGTTTTTTAAAACCCTAATGTTTCATTCTAAATAATCATTTTAATCTTAATTATAAGTTTTCGCTATAATGCGCATGAGCTTCCGTCCTATTATTAATATCTTGAGAATTCGCATATCTAATAATCTTAAGAACTCCAAGTAACATCTCTTTTTAAAATTAACTACTCATTTGTGGTTGATATTCCAAGAGGTGTTAGACATTTATACACTGTGGTTCACCCGAATGAGAAATTATAACGGCACTCGTAACACGTGAGAGTGTCATTTACCGCAATCTTCATAATAATTTCGTTCGGTACACAGATAAACTTTGCTGATTGCCGTTTAATCGAATCGTCATTTATCTACGGTGCTGGCGTTTTGTTTTGAATTTTGAAGTGGTTGCATCATGGTCTAGGTCTAGGTATAATATGCAAGTCAGTAAAACAGCATTGTCTTATCTTATTGATTTATACTCGATTGTTCGACTTTGACGAAATAGTAATTATGTAATAAGGAAGTGACAGTAATGCTGGTGATATGGCGATAAATGCCTCGGGCGTTATCTGCAAAAGAGGCTGATAGTTTTAATATTCGGTTCAAAAAGTCCCATTCATGAATTGGTAATTTGTTGTGTCGTTTGTACTCGTTATCTTACTTCAAACTACAAAAAAAAATGCAATTTTTGAAACACTTTTCCCCATTTGGCACTGACGTCAAATTGATGCATTGGATGGGAAAGCCCACAATTTCCTGCCTATTGCAGACGATTGATAAGCTGCATATAGTCTGAGATGTGTGATCAGTTAGCGATAAAATTATTGATTGAGGATGATTTGGCTGAAATGCCCGTTATCATAAACATATTAGGTAATCAATCGGATCAAATAAATGAAGGTTTTACCAAATTATGACATCTCTGCATCACTTAGATCAAAATTTCAGCGTATCTTCAATGCAGAGTGTAATATGGCTGGCACCATGGCTTAGTGGACTGAGTCGATTTGAGGTCATTTTTGATTTTCTCAAACCCTGGAGTCTTAAAGCATTGTTTCGGTTCAAAACTCATACATTATTTTTGGGGAATTAAGTAACGTTTACATGAGTTAGTTTGAACTTTTATGTTTGGAAAATTAAATATTTGGTTCTGAAAAATCAACATCATTTTCTGTTTTTTCTCTGGAACCGAGCCTGCGAATGAGATTTGTGCCAATGTATAAATTTTTCAAGGAAAATTTTCCGCTGAATAACTTTGTCAAAGACCTTTGTTTTAAAAGTTATTAGCTGTTTAATAAAGGTATGTCTTTTGACTTACCTTGAAAAATAGTCATGCTAAGTACTTGAAAATTCTGCAAAAAAATCATGGATGAGTTTTTCACTGGAAGGAAGCTTTTTAGATCCAGGGTCGGAGAAATTCAAAAATGACCCCAAATCGGCTCAGTCTTGTTTTCTGATGTGAGTGAATGTATCTCGCGTTGCTTTTTAAGTGTATTGTGATCCGGCCTATTCTATCTAAAAACCTGGCAAAATCCGGGCATTTGATTTCAAAATTGTTGACCAAAAATCCGGGTTAAGATCCGAACAAATACTCAACAAAATCAAGAAAAAGAATCTTAAAAAAATCATCAAAACTCAAGCAGGTTTTAAATTGTATTGCTGCTCAAAAACTTTCGGTCTGGACGCATAAACAAAAAATTTTACAACCCAATTTGTTTTTTTTTTTTTTGGCAAATAAAGTGAAAAAATCCGGGCAAAATCCTAGCTTTTTTCAATAAAATGTGGGCAACCGGGCCGAACAGGACTTTTCCCAAATTTTGTATTAAATATCCGAGCAAACCCGGATAAATCCGGACAATCTGGCTTAGCTTAGTTTAGGGTGCGTTGTTTTGAAACTTTTTTTTCGAATATCTTAAACCCCGTAGTATTTAGGTTTCCTAGTGTTGATTTAAATTTGTTCGGAGAATATAACTTCTAGGGCTTTTCTTGAATATTTTGTTCTCACGCAATGCAAATGAAATTCCAATAGAACTCCAATAGAACTTTGCCAAAAACGGCAAAGCGGTAAAAGAAGTAAGAAAATAGTTATAACGCCCTAAAAAGAGCACTCTTTTTTTTCATGAAAACGAACTAGCAGCACTAACATGTTTTCCTTCCAATTTCAGAAATATTATTTTAACAAGAAAATAATTGAGTTTTGTGCATTGAAATGATCTTCATTAGATTTTCTATCGTTCGCAAAAAAATTGTTACAGTTACCAGGAATCAAGAATTCCACCAGATTACAATGTTTCAACTCCAAGTGACAAACACTCAGTGAAAACTAATTGATTTTGATTCAAAAAAATATTCATTGAAATAAAAACTCCTTTTATTTGAAACAACATACTATGAGTTTGATTGTAAAGAAAAATTTTTAAAATGAAGGGTGTTTGAAGTAAAGGAAAACAGATTAGAAACTAAGGAATTTTTATTTGTCCCAGAATGAAAGAAAAAACAATGGAAAATTACTTTGTCCTAAATTTTTTTTTCGCTACGTGAAGGATTGGAAATCCGGTTATGCAGTAAAAATAATTTTAAGTGTGAGAAAAGAAAATAAAATGTCACATGACGATAATTCTGTCAGACTAAGAAAAAATTTAAATGATCGATGAGGCGGCTAACACTTTGAAAAATATGATCGATTGGTGTAGTTACATTTATACCTGTTCATTACCATCTGATGAATTCGAGCAATTGAAAGTCAGCAAGATGGAAGTACCAAACTGGCCATGTCATAGCCAAGTAATCGAGCACGTGGTAAAGATAGTGTCAGAGGCTTCAGACTCTTATGAAGATCATTGCATCAGAAACATTTAAGAGCTCCAAAATTAAAATCTTTCTTGTTAAAATAATATTTCTGAAAATTGTACAGAAAGCCTGTCAGTGATGCTTGTTTTCTTTCATGATAAAGAATGTTCTGTTTGAGGCGTTATAACTATTTTCTCGCTACTCCAACAACAACTTTGGAAAAGTTGTAGCTAGAACATTTTTGAGTTAACTCCATATATTGAAATTTAATTTGCATGGCGTGAGAACAAAATATTTAAAAAAAAGGGACATTCTCGGAACAAATTTTCGCGTTAAAATTCGAATCAAAACCCGGGTACCTAAGTCTCATTTTAAAAATCTGCAAAAATTCTGTCGTTTGTTTTCACCAAAAAGGAAACTTTTTGGACTACAAGGTTTTTGAAATTCGAAAAAAAAAATTGCAAAACGACACACACTACATAGCAAAAATTATTTTCTGTAAAATTACGCAAATGTCGAAAATCAAATTACGTGACATTTAATTTATAGTGTACAACTTTTTTACTGGACATTTGCTGTAATAATAAATGAATCTTCGTTAACTTTTAAGGAAAACAACTTAAAATTACAGGTTTTGTTAATTACAGGTTTTGTTAATTACAGGTTGATTTATTTTAAAGGTTGCAGTTTCAGTGACACGTTATAGTCAACATTTTTTTCTGCGTATTTCACATCCCAAATATTCAACTTTTATTTACACCTAGTATTGAGGTAAAATAAATAATCCAGTATTTCTTGGGTAACTTTCTAGTACCTGGGTTTCATTCTTACAATTTATTTAAATTTCTTTAAAAAACTGAGAACACTTTAACCTCCCTTAGCTGTTAGGGTCTATATTTAAAGGGTGATACGGTCAAAATTTGGTCAAGGGAAAACGCGTGTAAATCGGTGAAATCGCTTAGCTTAGCTTAGTTTACTAGTCATATCCACCTTAAATCATAGAACCTGAAGTGCTGATATGATCATTCATTTAAAACTTCAGATAATATATTTGACTAGACCTTGCTCAACTTACACACTTCAAATTCCATGATCGCTGGCGTGGCTAAACAGAACAAGTTCTATCTCGCCAATGGTTGCTACTCCGTGATTAATCGAGGCCATCAGCTTTGGGCAAGGGCCAAAAGAATGGTGCTTGGGACTTGCAGTTCATTCTCAATGCATAAAACTCATGCTCTCCCTTTGAAAATCATCAATAACGGCGCCGGCCACGTCCTAGTAGTCTATGAGGAATGAAGGAAGGATTGTTAGTAGGATACTTCCTAGGATCAATTAACAACCTTTTGTACCTTTATATTCCAAGGACTAATTTTGAAAAATTCAAAAACAAAGGTAAGTCAATATCACCAACTATAGAAACCGTCTATACGTCTGCGAATCTCCTATTTCTAACTTTGAGGCAGTGATAAAAAGTAAAAAAATGTGTTTAAATTTTCTTTAAACTAGCTTGTTTTCCTAATTCTTATTTCTGATACACAAATGTGTTTTCAAAAACGACCTTTCAGAGTAAAGATACTTTCATCAAACCTCGAAGAATACTTATAAAGAGATATTTTAAAACTAATTGTTTGCTGCTGGTTGAAATGATTTCTAAATTGTTCTATTTTAACTTTAAACTGGTTATGTAGATTGTTCTAACTGAATAAGATCGTTTTTGGAAACTCATAAGTACAATTCAATTCTTTGCCTCATATTGATTTCACGTTTGGACGGAGAAAACAAATCAAACAAATAAGTTGGTTATTCAAAGCATACAATTGAGATATCCACTCTCAAGTAGTGGATTAAGTTATACTTGAAAAAGTCAAATGAAAATATTCAACCGAAAAACTCAAGGTTTGTATAAAAAAACTTAACAAGACAATTGACATTATTTTATAAATAGTAATTGTGATGTAGTAGGTACATATAACAAATTTTATGAATCGATTTTGTAAAGAGTTTTATAACATTTTTTGAGGCATTTATGTGAAGTCCTCAAGCGGTAGAAAATGACATATTTTTTATACAAAGATCTCAAAATCGGAAAAATAGTTAAATTTTCACTTTCAGCTTTCAAAAAACTTTCAATGAATCTTTTATTTGTTTAATATTGAATCTGATATTCTTGTGCCCTGCCATTTCAAGTCAATGACCAATATTAAAGCGCCTATATTTGCTTTTGAAAAAAAATACAGAATAAAAAGAAAACAACATGAGAAGAACATAGACCCCTTTACACCAAGGTAGGATTTAAAAGGTTTGAAAAAAATATCGCACTTAATAAATATCATATTTTGCAATGTTATCTATATAAACAAAATATCTAAGATGAAATTTTGGAGAATACTTAGCTTGCCAACATCTGTTGCTCGGACAATCTTGATGAATTCTTTAACAGAAATTAGAACTAAGCAATATTCTTCTCCATCAACAATTTTTTGCAGATAATCACCTTCCTTTTTTTTCAATTTTATTTTTTCCGTGTAAATCAGTGAAATCGTTTATTGAAAAAAATAAAATTATATTTCTTTTTCAAGTTTAATTAGTATAGAATTAAAAACGAACACAAACACATACAGTTAGGCTTCCGCTTTTCCAAATCCGAATTGCCGGGCCTTACGCTAAACCCCTGCGATCAGATTTTGTACAGCCACCTTGTCCACCTTCTTCGCCGCAGAAAGCCAGTTTGCCTTGAGCTGCTGCTCGTCCTTAGCAGTTTTTTGGTCTTCTGTAGGTTCCGCTTGACAATAGCCCAGTATTTCCCAATTGGGCGGAGCTCTGGCGTGTTGGGAGGGTTCTTGTCCTTGGGAACCACGGCGTACCACTCCATGGCCTTTTAACCGTAATGGCAAGATGTCAAATCCAGCCAGAACAGTACGGAACAACCGTGTTTCTTCTAGAAAGGCAGCAGACGTTTATTCAAACACTCTTTCACGTAAATTTCTTGGATGACAGTCCCGGAAGCTATGAAAATTCTGCTTTTCAAGCCACAGGTACAGATGGCTTGTCAAACCAGATATTTCTTCGCGAACTTTGACAGTTTAATGTGCTTGAAAATATCTGCTACCTTTCCCCTTCCTTTTGCCGTATAAAACTCCTGTCCCGGAAGCTGCTTGTAGTCGGCTTTGACGTAGGTTTCGTCGTCCATTACCACGCAGTCAAACTTCGTCAGCATCGTCGTGTACAGCCTCCGGAATCGCGCTTTGGCCGTCGTATTTTGTTTATCATCGCGATTTGGAATCACTACCTTCTTATAAGCCGATAGTCCGGCTCGTTTTTTGGCTCGATGCACAGTGGTTGACGATACACCCAGCTTATTTACGGCATCTCGGAGAGAGAGGTTAGGGTTTCGCTTGAAACTACCGGCTCTTTGTCGTCTCAGCGGCTTCCGGTTTTCGATTTCCCCCCGATCAAGACTTCCTGGCTGTCGACAAACGTTCCCCAAACACTTTAATTACATTTGTAACGGTTGATTTGGCAACTTTTAGCGATTTTGCCAGCTTTGCGTGCGAGTAGCTCGGATTATCGCGATGCGCGAGCAAAATTTTGATACGCTGCTCTTCTTTCTTGGACGGCATTTTGACAACTGAAGAGTGAATTCCAAAATCAAAATAGGAGCAACATTCTAGACGCACACACACCTTCAAATGAGGGGTGTTCAGGTTTTTTAAATTCAAAATTGAAAGAAATACGTCAAGTTGATATTGACCAAATTTTGACCGTATTACCCTTTATGGTATCCCCTAATAGGACTACAAAATGGAATATGTTTAAATATTTATGGTGGTGCAGACAGTACTTTTGGACGTTGTTTTTAACATAGGGGAGATAAGGGCATAATGGCCACCTAAAGGAAAACGCTTATTTAACCATAGAGAGCTAGATATGTGAATTATATCATTGTTTCGTGTTCAGACACTCAAATAGTCTATTGCCTAATAGGATGAAACTTGAAAAAGTAGATAAAAACGTTCATAAATGCATTTTAATTTTTTTTGCCGAAAGCTGAAAATAGGGGCATAATGAGAACCCCCCTGGGCAGTATAAGCACCATTTTTCGGGGCAAGATGAGCGTTTTCTGCCGGGGAATCTAGCAGCGAATTCGACTCGATGAAGTCAACTGTATAATAGAGCTACAGCTTGACTTCTTTCATCTGTCGATTTGGCCTATTGGTAAGGTGTCGGAGAGGTAATCAGTAGACTAGAGTTCGATTCGTGGTCAAGGTGATTTTTTTTTTTCGTTTATCATTCATGATCGATTTATTTTGCACTAACGGTGGGGCGTAGTTTCATCAAACAAAGCAGTAAAAAATAATCTAGGTCTGTTTGTAAAATTCAAAGAATCAACACATGCGCATACATTATGTTTCTGGTGTTTTGTTTGACGGATGATGCTAATAGCCGTATAATGTAACAATAAAAAAAAACAATCATGAATGGTATGTAAAAAAAAACCCTCGAACAGGAATCGAACTAAACAAGTCAAGCTGTACCTCTTTTATTCAGTTGACTTCATCGAGTTGAATTCGCTGCTAGATTATACGGCAGAAAACGCTCGACTTGCCCTGATTAAAAGTGCTCTGTTCGCCCAGGTCAACAAATTTAAGAAAAACGCGTTTTAAAATTGATTAAAGTGAAAAATCAAAAATTTTACGACGGTGAAAATTGAGAAACAATGTGTAAATCATGTTGCGGTGCGTACATTTCAGATGATTTAAAGGTCATAAAAGCTTATTTGGTGGTGCTCAAAAATTATAATATTCTCGTCACTTGAGAACCTAGCTGGTTATTATTTAATATTTCTGTAAAGATGATAAGGATATTTCTTTTTTTGGTGAAAAATTAATACTATAGGTAGTACGAAACAAATACTCATGAAACTTTGTTTAAGAAAATACGTACTTTTGTAGAAAAAAGGAGTGCTTATTACCCTGGGTGCTCGTTATGCCCTTATCTCCCCTATATACTATATTTTATACCGAGAATCAATCTATAATTTTTATTTGTTTTTTTTTTTTATTTAAATAGCTGGTAAACTGCGTTTTGATGTGCTATTTTATATTCTACATTGAAAATTGACAAACTTATGGGCATTTGGAAAGAGGGAATTTTTTTTTTTCAAAAAAAAACTTAAACAAACAAAAAAAATTAAAGTTTAAGAAATCTGCAAAAACACATGTTTGTATTTATGTAGCTGAAACGAAGAAAATTTTAAATTTTGGGGAAAATTCGAAGACCTCCGGCGCAAACCCGTCAGATAAAAAAAAAATCCCCTTATGTCTGATCATATAAAAAAAATTAAATTGTTAATTTATTCATTTACGAATTTACTAATTCCTCTCAAACATGGTTAATTGGTACTGGTTGATGTTTGTTTTTTTTTTTGAGATTTAAAAGATTTCCTAATCTGTAGAAATCACAGCCATAAAGCATATCATCTGCGTATTGAAATATCTTATATATAAAAATGGAGGCGTTTTCTTTGTGATAACATCACGTATGAATGGTCGGTCGGAATGAAGTGAAATTTGGTATCCGAGGGTTTTTTGGGTCAGAGATGGTTTGTATAATAGTTTCAAGGATCTCACTTTTGATGATAGGGGGTCCCAATACAAATAAAACTTTATTTGTTACGATTTCCATAAGAATCTATTGGCGAGCACAATGCAGTTAAGGACCTGTAGATGAAATTAAACATTTATTACGATTTATACTTTAGAAGGTAAAACGAAGTTTACCGGGTCAGCTAGTAGTAATAGAATTACCATGAATCAATTTCTTCAAACACTGGAATATTTTGACAATTTTGCATTGTATTTTTTTTCATAATTTAATTTATTCAAATATGTAGAAAACATACTTTAAAAGTGTGAAAGGCAAAAAAGGGGGCTGACAAGAATTGTTTGGCCCGCCGTCAAATCACATTTCCAAAATTTGGCCCTCCAGCTCTGAAAATGTTGGCCACCCATGCCTTAAGGTTGAATTTTTTTCAAAAGCAAACTGAATTTAAAAGTTAAGCAGGAAAATGGGTTCTCCTCTTTTTTCGATAGTCCGATGAAATGGAATTTAAATTTTTAATAGCGATATCGTCATAGGATCTTTTCATAACAGTTGCTATTGACTAGCTAGTTGTTTTCGAGCTAGCGGCTTTTGTCAGTCGAGTCATCAACAAAATCCCATCATACGCTAAGCTTTTATCTTTTCATTCCTTTACTTGTTCAATGATAGCAGGTATTTTCCAAGAACAATCTTCACGAATATGTTTGTTGGTATCCATCCACAACACCTCATTCACACGAATTAAGAGGCCAGCCCCAAACAATGCAATGCCATATGTTTTGCATGAGACATCTGGAGAGAAAAACCGCACCCCCACCAAACACCTCTTTCCGGTCCGTTTTCTTTCATCCATCGTGGATTCATGCGCAGAGACTTCTTACTCATCCGTGGCGTAGGTATGGGAACCTTTAGATTCCAGCGTCACAGTAAATATGACACAGCCATTAACCTTTTTTTGTGAATTCACGTCATTTTCTTTTTAGATGAATAGGTACGACGTCAGTAGGTAGTCTCAATCCGTGTGGTTCGAATGTAGTTCAAATATCATACAATGACCACGAACCGAATCGACACACGTTTGGGTTTATGCAAAAATATTCAACAAGTAAACACATAGTTCAACAACTTGTTGCCGCGATGCGATAAATGCTTACAACAAACAAAATGTAAAGATTCCCAATTCGATCCAAGCTAAGGGGGAGTTCGACTCGACTGATACCACCCAGTTGCGTTTGAGCTTTTCGTTTCCATCTGTTTTCTTCAATCGATTCATTATATTTTCCGTATATAACGAATTAAACCAAGCGTAGATCAATCAAATGATTTCTCCTTTTCCAGTCACAAATTTGCCACTTACTGCAAGCACCGAGCACGCTTCAGCTTATTTTCTGACTCAATTGGTCAAATTTTTTTTCGAGCTTTCGGAATTCACATTCACTTTGCTGGAGCGAAATTTTAAGACAGACCCCGCGCCTATGAAAAGATTTGTTGCAACGTTACTGAACCACATAGCCACCTCAACCTTCTGCTCAACCCCCCTTAAGTTTGGTTAATTTCCTCCTACCGAAGAAAGTTTTTCCCCAGTCAGTCGACGGATGAGTGGACCCGTAAGAAAACTCAGAAAATGGCGACTTTCAATATATTTGAAAATATGCCCCAGGAATGATAACAGGCTGCTCGAATGATAACTCGCGAAACTCACCGGAATCAATGTTTAGTCAAACGTTTCACTGATACAATTGTTAAAATAATTGTGAAGCCGGCAAAAAGTTCTGCGGGCGGCAGCAAATTTATCGCGTATCGAGACGGCAATGATTCCGAATTTTGAGCAGCTGTTTCGTTTGCTTTGCTGCCACGCACGACCGCGAATATCACTAAACTGAGCTGAGTTGAGCCACAAGTGGATGAATGGGCAACCACCACCAGCAGCAAGTCAGCAAATTTTCGAGTATCATAAACCGTCCAATGGCTTGACTTGGTACGTGGAGTTAGTTTGTGTGTTTCAACATTAATAGCGTTAAGTAAGCCATTCATAAAGCAAGAAAAAAGAATGAACTACCTTACGTCTATACATCGGACTTGAATCTTATGTTTAGTCAATACTTAACTTAATAAGATATTACCCAAAGTTAGTTGAACTAAAACATAAAATCTGAAAAATATAGATAAGTATCGAACATCCGTTAATAATCTCCATCACGGTTTCACCACATTTTACGGTAAATATCTGCCAGCGATAAAATCCAACGGTAACGTCGCGTTTCTCTCACCTCGTTTAGCTCTCAGTATTAGGTCGCCTCTTATTTTGAGACAAAATTTTTATTTTTGAATTTCGAGTAAATTCCGACGCTTTCTTTTTAACTTTTTCACAAAGCGGGAGTTTCAAATATTCAATTTCCTGTCAAAATTAATAATTTGTCACCGAAAACGTTAAAAATCTCTCTATTTAAATAAAAACAATCTACTACTTTCAAGAGCTTTTTTTTACTTAATGATCCCGCGCCGATCTTCCGGTGCATAGGGCCGTGGTAAAAGACCTCCACTGTTGACGATCCGAAATTTTCCACTTTGAAAACATGCTATTGTAGAAGGGTTTTTACTCTTCAAGGGTACAAAAAAAGTTGCATTTTCAAATAATCTATATATATAAAAAGCAATTTCTGTATGTTTGTTTGTTTGTTTGTTTGTTTGTTTGTCCTCTATAGACTCAGCCGTCTTAAGTGCTAGAGGTCTGAAATTTGGCATGGATACTCATTAGGACCAGGAAGGATGAAAAAGGTTTTCAGATTTTCGGATGACCCCTTATGAAGGGGGTCGTCCATACAAGACAAATATTGTTTTCGCGATATTGACGTTATTTTTTGTCGGATTGTATTGAAAATTTGCACATGAGTGTTTTAAAAGACAAGCAATCGATTTGAGGTGTATAATTTTGTGTTAGGGGTCAGCCAAAGGGGTCGTCCATATAAACTGTTCGCTATTTTTGTGATATTGACGTTATCACACATCGTATTCAGATGAAAATTGGTACACGATAGTTTTGAGGGACGAGCAATCGATTTGAGGTATCCAATTTAGTGTAAGGAGCCGGCAAAAGGGGTCGTCCATATTAGCTTTTCCGTATTTTAGTGATATTATCGTTATTATACACCGGATTGAGATGAAAATTAGCACATAGGAGTTATAATTTTAGTTTAAATTTAAAATTTAAGTCAGAGGTCGGCCATATTAACTTTTCAATATTTTTGCGATATTGTCGTTATTATACATCGGATTCAGATGAAAATTTGTACAGTAGAGTTTTGAGGAACGGGCAATCGATTTCAGGTACTAAATTCAGTGTAAGGGGCCAGCAAAGGGGGTCGTCCATATTAACCTTTCAATATTTTTGCAATATCGTCGTTACTATACATCGAATTGGGATGAAAATTTGCACACGGTAGATTTCATGGACGGTTAATTGATTTCAGATGGCAAATGTTTTGCCAGGGGTCGACGAAAGGGGTCGTCCATATTAATTAATTTTTCACTGTTTTTAGCAATATTGACGTTATTATGCAATGTATTTTTTTGAAAATTTGCACACGGGAGTTTTGAGGGAAGGGCAATCGATTTCAAATATCAAAGATTGTATAAGAGGCCACCACACGCAGAGAAAACTTGGATTTTGAAACAAAACAAAACTGACTTTGATTCAAAAAAATCATTTTTTGGAATCAAACTCCTGTTTTCTTTGAATCAATGAATTATAGTTTTGATTCAAGTGAATATTTTTTGAAAGTAAGAATAATTTTTTTGAATCGAATAATATTGGACTTTGATTTTAAAGAAATTCTTTGATTCAAAAGACATTTGTTCAATTGCATATTTCTTTCAAAACAAAGTAAATTTTCTTTTAACCAAAGAAAACTGCTTTCGAAGGAAAGGAATAATTTCTTTAAATAAAAACTTCAAACTTAGAGTTATTAAGGATTGAGCAAGAAGAATAAAAAAGAAAAATAGAATAGAGTTGACCGGTCGTGTTAAAAATCTAAACCAGTTGATCAGCGTTTGCTAAAGGAGAATTCAGGATGAAGAATGGTAAGTGTATCCGTTAATAAAAAAGTGAATATTTAAGAATTTCTATAAGCGCTTGCATTGTTACAGGACCACTGCTGATTCCGCCCCAAATTCTGCGGTTTGTTTATCTTCGGCCCGATCTTAAGCGGTAACTACCAGTCGGATGGCGAGGAAAGCCAGCAACGGAACTTGCTTCTGGAAGTTAGCCCATGAAGATATGCTTTTACGCCAGACTGGTAAAATTTGTCACCGAAATTTAGGATCGGATCATTTAATTATATAGTGAACCAGTGTTTTTCTTAAATTCGTGAATAAAAAAGAATTAAATATGTTATATTTTTCTATTTATTATTTGAAATTCCTAATAGGAACTTCGTAACAACAGAAAATATTTCTTCCAATTGGAATAAATGGGGAAGGGTTAAATGAATAAATGCTTTTAAATCTAAATCTTTGTTACTTGTAGCAAACGAAAAGAACTTTGTATCAAATGAAACTGTTTTTTGTTTCAAAGGATTAGGATTTAGATTCAAAGATTTTTCAAAAGAAAAATTCTTTGAAACAAAGAAAAATGCATTTGAACCAAAGGAATTTTTATTTATCCCAAAATCAAAGGAAAAAATCCTTTGTTTTTGCGGCACTTTCCTTTGAAATAAAAAATCTTTTCGCTGCGTGCAGAAGGGATTTCACTGTTTGGCGATAATTGCGTTGTCATGCAACGATCGAGCCGAAATTTATACACGGGAGTTTTTTTCCTGGCCCGGTCAATTGATTCTTAATGACAGAAAAAGTGATCGTCCAATATTTTTGCAATTATTACTTAACAATGAATTCGGAAGTACATTTGGAAAATGCTTTCATACAAACTTTTCATGACATATTTCAACTTGAAAGCGAAACGGAGTTCGTATGGGATCAGCTAGTTTTTCTATAAATTAGACCATCGAAGTTCGAAAAAATGGTGGATTTTCACCACTGAAATTTGCAAAACTTCAAAATTAGTTCAAAGTCTTCCATGAAAATGTTCACGTCAGTGCAATTTAAGTTCTTCATTACAATAAAGCGATCAAAACACAATTTTTTATACAAAACCACAATCTTTTATTGGCATTTTAGTAAATTGAGTTAACAATCATGAATTAATGTTGATTGTTCTACATAAGAATTGTATATGGTAAACCAGTTGGATTAAAATCATGACAATCAGTTGAACATTTAATATCTACCAGCTAGACCTTTTTGAAGTTAATATTTTCTTCATTTTTGCACGTTTTAGCTTCAAGGCGACATTTCATTCATTAATAACTTAAAAAAAACATAATGCAATCTTCAAAGGACCATAAAACTCCATTACATAGTGAAATAGAGGCCCTACAACAAAATCGAAATGAAATTGGAATTCGATTTCGTTCTAAACATGTTTTTCTTTGAAATTACTACCATTCTCACATAAATTTTCGATACAATCGTTTTTGTGACGTCACAAAAAAATCCAATATGGCTCTCGGCACTACCTTATTTAAATATTCGTTGGCTGAATACGAAATAAGGTAAAAACGAATTAGAACTGTTTTTCAAGTTACCGTCAACTGGGGCAATATGCTACACTTTTAAACTTCTGGTTTCTAAAAAAAAAATATATCTACGGATAATCATCAAAAGTTTTAAGGTTGATGGGACATCAAATTGGCGTACCTAGTTAGAAAAATTATTGGTTTCTTCAGTTATTTTTTATTTTATAAACATTGTTTTTCTCCCTACATAGAAAAGGGGGTAACTTGCAAAAAACTTTGTTTTTAAATTGTAATTCATATTGTAAATCTAATGAAAACGTACGGAAATTAATAGTTTTTGATAAATTTGTGAGGCCTTTAATGCTATAGCGCATGGAATTTCGAATTGCAGTAATTTTTGGTTTTATTCGAACTATATTTTATATTTTTTCTTAGCTTAGCTTAGCTTAGCTTGATTGACTACTCACATCCGCCTTGAATCATTGAACCCGAAATGTATTATAACATTTTTGCATGGAGCATTTCTACATTATGTAATGTGTTGTATTATTTATTTCCACATTTAATTCAATGAAATTAAGCTGCAATTAATAAAAAAAACATTGATAATTTAAAATTTATCAACACATTTTGAATTCCACGATCGCTGGCTTGGTTCAGTAGAACAAGTTCTACAACGCCAATGGTTGCTACTCCGTGATTGACCGAGGCCATCAATTTTGTCCAGGGATCAAAAGAATGGTGTTTGGGATTGACAGCACATTCACAATGAACAGATGCTCTCTCTTTACACATCAATAACGGCACCGGCCACGTCCTGTCGTGCTGATTTTGAGTTAATGAACCTAGCGCTATCTGAAATTGACTGGACGATTTTCCAAAGATGTACTGATGTAGATATGGCTGTGAGTACATTCTGCTCCTTTATGACTGAAGTTTTCGATAATTCTGTACCGCTGGTTTGGCCTCCGCTCCGACCTCCTTGGACAAATATTCGACTAAAACGGTTAAAACGGCTTCGATTAAAATGGTTACGACAGTTTAGTAGCTCCCGCTGTCCGTTTATCAGAATGAAATTAAATGATGCCACCAGAAGATATCGGATGTACAATCGTTTTTGCTACCGTCGCTATTTGGATCGCACGCAATCTAAGCTTCGCCGCAATCCAAAAACGTTCTGGAAGTTTGTTAACAATAAAAGAAAGGAGTCTGGTCTACCTGCGATGCTTCATTTGAAAGACAGAACTGCCGAATCTTCTGCTGAGAAATGTTCTGTTTTCATACTCTTTGCCAGTCATTTATCCAGTGTTTTTCCGATGCATTCAGCTGGAAAAGATGGAATACCTTCGTGCGTTTTGAAAAGATGTAGCGCCATACTAGTAAAGCCTCTAACTCACATATTTAATCAGTCCTTCGATCAACAAAAATTTCCTGACATTTGGAAAAGATCATTCATGAGCCCTGTCTTTAAAAAAGGTGACAAACAGGATGTAAGTAATTATCGAGGTGTCACGTCGCTTGCTGCCTGCTCGAAGGTTTTGGAGAGGATCGTCAATGATGTAATGTTTTCAGCGTGCCGGAATTGGATTTCTGAAAATCAGCATGGATTTTTTCCCAAACGATCCGTAACCTCAAACCTGACAGTTTTTACCTCATTATGTTTATCCAATATCGATGGCGGAAAGCTAATTGATGCTACATTTACGGATATTACAGCCGCGTTTGATTCGGTGAATCACGAAATTTTGCTCAGAAAGTTACGCCGTTTAGGATTTTCGGAAAGACTGTGTATCAGAGCTGCAAATTATCAGTGTCAGACAGCCAATGTCAGCCGACTTTGATACTACTTTGCATGTCTATGTCATGCGATACTGATTTTTGGTCAGCGACATGTGCTTACAATGTCATGACCAAGTTGAATGAACGACATCATGCTTGCTACGACTTTTTCCTTCTTACGGCCAACAGCTACATTTTTTCAACTGTGGCGCAACTTATAACATAAAATCCCTCCCATAACAGCCAGAAAATGAAACAGAAAGATGATCGTGTGTGTTGTGCGAGTGGAGTGCAAAAATGTCATTCAATATTGACATTGCTGCCTGACCGACATTGTAGCTTGGTCATTCAACTCGTAGATGACTTTGATATTCTTTCAATAACATTGAACTACTAGACGTTGGTCGGGTCAAACGAAATTGACTGAAATTTTTCAGCCTTGCTGTGTATATGGATCAGAAGCTACCTAACAAACCGTCGTTTAGCAGTCAGAATTGGCTCCACTGAATCAACCGAATTCAATCCGATTGCAGGGGTACCACAAGGTAGTAGAAACGGTATACGGAACCAGTATAATCGAACATGGATTTAGTATTCACTGATGAGTCTATTTTGATAAGCACCATCATCTAGGCCAGCGAAGTTGTTGTTCCAATAGACGTGCATCATCCTCCGTTTGAGTTTGATATTTCTTTCCCGAAACCTGTTGATGAATTCGATGCATCCGCTCGTAATTTCTCGGGACCATTATTGTTCACGCTGTTCTGCAATGATATAAACACGCTTCTTGTTGGATGTGGAGTACTCATGTATGCGGATGATCTGAAAATATTTCTGATCATAAACAGTCTTGCTGATTGCTACGAATTACAACAATACCTTGATACAGTAGTGAACTGGTGTGCTGTCAACTTTCTGGTTTTGAGTGTTGCTAAGTGTTGTATCATAACATTTGAACGCAGGAAACAACCTTTCTTGTACGATTATAATATTGTTGGCGAACAATTACATCGTGTAGACCGAATAAAGGATCTTGGTGTTATTTTAGACAGTCATATGACTTTTAAGCACCACTGTAACCGTTCAGTTACAAAACCTCTTTGTTTTTTTAACGGGTGCAATTTGCTTTAATTGTTTGTGCTTACTGTCACGATTCTTATTTTGTTTTTCTTTTAATTATTTTTGTATATTTTAATTTTGTTGTTTAAATGATGTAAATCTACAAATGTAAAACACTTATGATGGGGGTGGGGTAAGATAACAGTCCATTCTTAGTGGGTATTCGCCTCGCCTTCGCCGTGATGTCGACTATCGATGAAACATCTCGCCTTCGGCGTAAAGTCGACCATCGATTGGACATCTCGCCTCGCCCCAGATGCGAAAAGGCGAAAAGCCAGAAAGAAGACGAAAAAGAGCTGTGTCCGGAAAAAGGGCATTCGAGTGCAGGCGTGCGTGTGTTGAACATCACAGGAGCATTTACCGAGTTAATTGTGAAACCGGAAGTGGCTTTTTGAGGGAAAACCTGTAAAAATCCCTAGTATTTTATCCTTGGATTTTCTGAGGACAACACACGCTTCGGCCTAGTAGATACTTGTATCTGCTACGTCTCACAGTAAAAGGAGCATCGAGTTCTCTGGCCTGCGGGCCATAAGCATTAAGGAGAACATTCCTCTCTCGGTTCGGTCACTCTGGCCAGATCCTGGACCGAACCGATTGTGCCAACGAGAGAAGACGCCTGTAGTTACCTGATTCTGCTCCAACCACCAATAGAGCCAGGTAGCGAAACTCGAAGGATCAGCTTCAGCCACGTGTCCCAGCAAGTTATTGAGGCTGCGGACCTATCATCACCCAAGAATACCCACCTGAGGTCACCTACCAGTTGCAACAGACACACCGAGGGTTCGCTACGAGCGGACAACGCAGACGACTTCAACAGCAGCACCAGCAAAATAATAGTACCGGTACGTTACCCAAGAATTCTGTTCCCACACCCACACCCACACTAGAATCAAACACAAATCGCTAAAAATAAAATTTGCAAGTTTAAAGTCTAGTTCTTTTGCAATTAATTTAATAAAGTTTTTCCCTAGTAAAGTTCAGCTTTTTGTATTAATTTATGTGAAAGAATTGTGATAGTATTTTGTGTAAAGTTTGTTCGCGTAGGTCCTCCGATTACCCAGTAGTAAGCCGACTCTGAGACCCAGTTCGAGGAGTTTCTTGCTACTGAGCTAGCTTGACGGGATTTTTATTAGTTACAATTGGCACCCAACTACAACACACGAAAGGTAATCCGAGGATCCGAGTAGCATTTAAAAAATCAGAGATTTTTTGAACTAGCGGCGGGAGAGTACACAATCAATTTTCAATTGTTAGTGTAAGTCCCGTTCATTACTACTTCCGTTCAGAGTTACATAAAAAGTGATTTGTTTAGCTGGAAGAAGTGGCCGAAGTTTAAAGTACAAAAAGCAGTTGAATTTCAGTTTAAGATCGAACCTAACTAGTTACCTGTAAACCTAAATGAACCCACACAAAAGGTCTTTGACCTAATAAAACACGAACACAAAAATCACATTTTTATTAAATTCCTATATAACTTTTAATTCTAAGCTCAGCACTGTGATATTTCTATGTTATTTATTGCTTAGTAGTGTTGAGTTCCCAAAATCGTGTTTATAATCAGTGTTATTTATTACTAAATAGTGTTCAAAACCCACGTTTATTTTAACTACTTTTAAATATTTCCTACTTGTGATAAATTTGCCGATTTGTGTTATTTATTTATTTATTACATAATTTTAGAAAATCTGCCTGTTTTTAATTGCTATTTATTAACTTATTGCTACTTATAAGAATTATGTGTCTGAATTGATTTTACTTAGTATAGTGAATGTTCAAAGTCTGTCTGGATTCAAATAATTCATTTTAATTTTAATTTGTTCTTATTCTTAAATTTCTGATTTTGTTTCGTAAATTCCCAAAAATGAGCTCGCAATTTTTAATGCAATACCGTTTCTTGAATGTGAACCATTTGCTAACAGATGAGATTGAACATGAATTACAAATTAGAAAAATTCCTTTTAAATCCGCTGAATCACGTGACGCAAAAAGAAGGCGTTTAAGAATCAAAATGAAAGAGCAGCGTGAAAGTAATGATTTTGAAATAGAAGAAATAACGAACACAAATGAATGCGAGAAAGAATTAGAATTGATTGATGAGAAATTGTCGGCTATTCGGAATCAATTAGAAAACAGGAAAGCAAGGAAGACTGACCTTCCAGTTTATAAATCTCGTTTAATTCATCTTTATGCCCGACTTAAACGATTGAAAAATAATTACAACGCAGAAGGTTTGGAAGTGACTGCATTAAGATTGCTTTCAGATCACTTTACACCCATGTCGTCAGATGCCGAGAATAAACAAAGAAATGAAAACTTACTATTTCAAGAACTTACAAAGCTCAGTTTAGACGAGGAAAATGAAAAAGGTAATAGTGAAACAGAATCAGATGAAGAAGAAAATTTAGAAATGGAAAGAAGAAATCGTAGAATGAGAAGAAAATCAAGCACTCCTAAAAAGATTGATGATAAAAATACAGAGGAGTTGTTTAAGAAAATCATTGAAAAAGTTGATAGCTATCTAGAAATGAAATTGAGCAGCCTTGGAAGTGATAAGGCATCGCAGAATTCTTTAAATAACAAAAATAAAGAATCAATTCCCAAGAAAACTGAAATTGTAGAAAAAGGAAGAAGAATCGGTTTTGAGAATCCAGGATTTGAAATTTATCACCCACAAATGGACTTAGAATCAGAATCAGAAAATGAATGGTCAGATGGTAGTTTTAGGAACCGCAATCGCTCGCGTAGGCGTAGTCCACGTCCGGTAGCAGATTGGCGTTTGAAATATGATGGTAGAGACGAAGGAAAAAAATTAAATAAATTTGTCACTGAAGTAGAGTTTATGGCCGAAGCTGAATGCATCAGCAAGAAAGAGTTGTTTCGTGAAGCGATCCATCTCTTTAGTGGCGAGGCTCGAACGTGGTTCATGGAGGGTAGGAATAACCGTGATTTTCGAAATTGGGAAGAACTGGTAACAGAAATGAAAAGAGAATTCCAGCCCCCTGACATGGATTTTGTTTACGAGCAGCAGGCTATGCAACGAAGGCAACGTAGGGGAGAAAAGTTTCAGGAGTACTACAACGCCGTAATTGAAATTTTCAGCTTCATGGCGATCCAACCAAGTGAGCAAAGGCAGTTTGATATTCTGTTTGCCAATATGCGTACAGATTATAAAACACCGTTAACAGTGAAAGGGATACGTAGTTTAAAATCACTGAAGCTTTGGGGGAAAAAGTTGGATGCCGTCAATTCATGGATGTATCGCCCTAGAGATTCTGAAATTCCACAGAAGGCAAAGGTGCATGAAGTTAGTATGACTGTCGACAGAAACCAGAAACCTTGGGAAAATCGCCGGAAAAGTTGGGAGCCTTCATTCAATGCGGGAAACCATAATCGTCCGAGACAGCGTTATGAACCAAGAATTGAAAAGCCGAAAGAAGATTTTCCGCGGCAAGAATCTAGTCGAGGAAATATAGAACGCAGAGTGGCAAACTATAAAGTCCCAGATAAACTAGTTTGTTTTAATTGTCGTCAAAAGTTCCACCACTTCAAATCCTGTCTAATGGAAAAAGAAATCTTCTGCGAAATTTGCGGTTTTCATGATTTTCCTACTGAAAAATGTCCATTTTGTCAAAAAAACAGAATGCTATCGGCGTAGGAGGGCGTCGAGGGCAGCGTCGAACACCTCCCACAGTTTTTGTTTCATGTCGACCCGAAATCAGCGAGTTAAAGGTAGAAGTCGTAGGTGATAATCGTCCGTTTGTTGAGGTAGATGTCTTAGGGATAAAAATGTTAGGTTTATTGGATAGTGGAGCACAGGTTTCAGTTCTGGGGTTAGGAAGCGAAAAACTAATTCGTAAGTTAGAATTGAGACTGTGTCATACATCCACAACACTATCGACAGCCGGCGGACAGAATTTAGGTGTGATTGGATTTGTGAATCTCCCAATCAAGTTTAACAATGTCACGAGAATTGTCACAACATTGATTGCACCTTCGATGAAGCGTAGGCTTATCTTGGGCATGAATTTCTGGAAGTTATTTGAAATCGTTCCAGCTGTGCACAGTATAGAAAATAGGGAAACGGAAATATTAGAAGTTGAAGAAGAACGACGAGAAGAAGAAGAAATAAGGTTGACGGAGGAACAGCAAAAGGTCTTAGAAGAGGTCAAGCAAAGTTTTAAGGTTTATACAGAAGGAGGAAAACTCGATTATACTCCTTTGATTGAGCATAAAATTGAATTGGCTGAGGAATTTGAAAACGCTCCACCCGTCCGACTTAATCCGTACCCTTGGTCACCGGAAGTACAGCGCCACGTTGACGAGGAACTGGACCAATGGATAGCAGCAGGAGTCGTGGAAAGATCTAACAGTGACTGGGCACTACTAATAGTTCCAGTGATGAAGAAGACCGAAAACGAAGAAGGAGAGCAGACGGTCAAAGTTCGAATGTGCTTAGACGCCAGAAAGCTCAACGAGAGGACACGCAGGGATGCGTATCCACTACCTCACCAGGATCGAATCCTTGGACGTTTAGGAGCGTCTAAGTATCTATCGACAATCGATCTGTCGAAAGCATTTTGGCAAGTTCCTTTAGCTCCAGAGTCTAGAAAATATACTGCGTTTCGGGTATTTGGGCGAGGATTGTATCAATTTAGAAGATTGCCTTTCGGATTGGTCAATTCGGCAGCATGTTTGGCATCTTTAATGGACAGGACTCTTGGATACGGGGAGCTCGAGCCAAACGTTTTCGTCTATTTGGACGACATAGTCGTCGCAAGCGAAACGTTTGAGCAGCATATAGCCAGCTTGAAGGAAGTAGCCAGGAGATTAAGAGAGGCGAATCTTTCTATAAATCTTGATAAATCAAAATTCTGCGTTCCTGAGGTTCCATATCTGGGATATATCCTTTCAAAGGATGGAGTGCGGCCAAATCCAAACAAAGTAGAAGCCATTGTTAATTTTGAACGTCCGTCTTCCGTGAGATCCTTAAGGCGCTTCCTTGGGATGGTCAATTATTACCGTCGCTTCATTGATGCTTTCAGTGAAGCGACTGGTCCATTAACTGACCTTCTCAAGGGAAAGCCTAAGGTGATCATTTGGAATGAATCGGCTGAAAGTGCGTTTGTAAATCTTAAGGAAAAGTTAATCTCCGCTCCAATTTTATCCAATCCCAACTTCTCCTTACCTTTCAAGGTGCAAACGGATGCCAGCGACCTTGCAATCGCTGGCATTCTTACACAGGAAGAAGGTGGGAAGGAGTTTGTGATTGCATATTTTTCAAGAAAGCTTACCACTACGCAAAGATCCTGGAAAGCAGCGGAAAAGGAGGGACTAGCTGCACTAGAGGCTATTGAAAAATTTAGACCGTATATTGAGGGGGTTAGATTTACATTAGTCACGGATTCATCGGCTCTTTCCTTTATACTAAACACCAAATGGAAACCTTCATCTAAACTGAGTAGGTGGAGCATTTTGCTACAACAACATGACATGATTGTTCAACATAGGAAAGGGTCAGAAAACGTAGTCGCGGATGCTTTGTCCCGATCGATGGATGTCCTTGAAGTTTCAACGAGTAATGATTGGTATGCAAGGTTATTTAGGAAAGTCGAAAAATTCCCCGAAGATTTCATTGATTTTAAAATAGAAGAAAACAAATTATACAAATTTGTGCAGTCGGCTTCTGATGTGATGGACTACTTCTACGAATGGAAGCTATGTGTACCTGAATCATTAAGGAGACAAGTACTTAATGAGGAACATGATAACTCACTTCATCCAGGGTTCGAGAAAACTATTCAGAAGATTAAACTGCGGTACTTTTGGCCTAAGATGTCTTCCGAAATAAAGCGTTACATTCGAGACTGTGAGACGTGTAAGCAATGTAAGCCATCTACATTGTCCGCCGCTCCTATCCTGGGGAACCAACGCCTTACAAATAAACCATTCCAGATCTTAGCACTCGACTTCATCCAGAATATTCCTAGGAGCAAGAATGGAAATTGCCATTTATTAGTAATGATGGATGTCTTTTCTAAATGGACTATCCTTGTTCCTGTGAGGAAGATCGAGGCGAAGCTCGTGTGTAAGATCTTGGAAGAGCAGTGGATAAGGCGGTTTGGAACTCCAGAAATAGTAATGTCTGATAATGCTAGCACTTTCATTGGTAAGGAATTTCAAGCGCTGCTGAAAAGGAGAAAGATACGCCACTGGACGAACGCGAGGTATCATAGCCAAGCAAATCCAGTGGAGCGAGTTAACCGGACGATTAATGCCTGCATGAGATCATATATGCAAGTTGATCAAAGATTATGGGATACTAGAATTGCAGAAGTTGAAGATCTCCTAAATAGCACAATGCATTCATCAACCGGATACTCGCCCTACCGGATTCTATATGGTCACGAAAAAATGGTCACGGGCGACGAGCATCGACTAGAACGGGAAAAGAAAGAAATGACCATGCAAGAGAGGGATCACCTTCGTCATGAAGCTCAGGGATCGCTCGCAGCAGTAGTGCAGAAAAACCTGCAAAAAGCGGATGACAAAAATCGAAAAGTGTACAACTTGCGTCACAAAAAGTTTGCCCCTGCGTATCAAATAGGGCAACGAGTGTACAAACGCAATTTCCAACTGTCGTCCGCTGCGCAACACTACAATGCAAAGTATGGCCCCGTATATATACCCTGCACCGTTGTATCGAAACGTGGTAGTAGCTCTTACGAACTGGCAGACGAGCAGGGGAAAGTGCTAGGAGTATTCTCTGTTAATGATATTCGTCCCGAAAAGTAAGATTGGCAATCATTGGATGTTGCACATCCCATCATTATCAGTAGGTGGTTTAAAAAAGTGGTGGATATTAATAGATTGAAAGAGAAGTTACCGTAAAAGATCATGCGTCGTCCAAATTTTGCAGAGTGCAAGCATTCATGATTCCTAATAGTTTCGTCACATTTCGTTGTTTTGGTTCTTCGTTGAATTCTGTAGTTCAGTTTTCGTTAATTAGTTCCAATCCATTCCATGTTCACTTAGTTCAATCATGCACTTGTAGATAGTAGGTAAATATTCCAAGTCGATGTCCAAAGTCCAAATTGTTCGTTCTCTAGTATAGTCCAAATATAAAACCATGAGTGGTTGTTTACATTGGGTCTTGTGGTGAATAGGAGTCGAATGAGAGAGTGAGATCCAGTGCATGAGGGATCATTGGAATCATCATTATCATCAGTGAAGCTTTCGTCTGATGATTGCTGAAGCTCCCTCGTTGATGTGACATCAGGTTGTATGTCAGCGTTTATGAAGCTATAGTAGAGAGCCCTAAAAAAAAGGAAGGAACAAAAGTTTAATTACTTTCCAAGAAAATAAAGAGTAAAATATTCCCTTAGAAGAAAGCGCGCTTCTAAAGGAATACATATTCCGGAACCGAAAAATAAGCTAAGTCGTCTACGAATCCTTCGCCTATGAGGTTATGTTTATCATCACTTACCATATCACTCGTCATCCATCGTAAAGCCGTTACAATAATCAATCCAGCTGGCCACTGGGCTGATTATACCTGGAACTTTATAACAAATCATAAGCCTAACAACATTAAAGAACGAATAAAAATAACTCATCTAGTGAAACAATATTAAAATATTTCAGATCAAGTATTTCAATCCACTCTTAGTTTTTGGTTCACATGCGGTAAATATAATAGTAGACTGAAGAGAGTTCCAGCGAGAATGCTATACATCCCAAGAGCTAAACCGATTAATGACAATTAAACGATATGTAGCAAAAATCACCACGAGTGCTCAAAGACATTCTTACAGGCAATTAGAATCACAAATTATGGCAAATTTTATTTGAAATTTTAGCTTTTAATTGAATCCACGATTTTAAACTGTTAGGCTAGGTCGAAAATTTGAAATTATAACTGCTACACACCACACACTTTCTTTTAAAGCGGCAACTTCTGAAGGTTATTCAATGATCTAACGCTAACTCTGTGAAGGGTTAAATAAATGATCAAAGCATGACATTTATTTAATCCGAGGAGGTGGATAGTGTAACCGTTCAGTTACAAAACCTCTTTGTTTTTTTAACGGGTGCAATTTGCTTTAATTGTTTGTGCTTACTGTCACGATTCTTATTTTGTTTTTCTTTTAATTATTTTTGTATATTTTAATTTTGTTGTTTAAATGATGTAAATCTACAAATGTAAAACACTTATGATGGGGGTGGGGTAAGATAACAGTCCATTCTTAGTGGGTATTCGCCTCGCCTTCGCCGTGATGTCGACTATCGATGAAACATCTCGCCTTCGGCGTAAAGTCGACCATCGATTGGACATCTCGCCTCGCCCCAGATGCGAAAAGGCGAAAAGCCAGAAAGAAGACGAAAAAGAGCTGTGTCCGGAAAAAGGGCATTCGAGTGCAGGCGTGCGTGTGTTGAACATCACAGGAGCATTTATCGAGTTAATTGTGAAACCGGAAGTGGCTTTTTGAGGGAAAACCTGTAAAAATCCCTAGTATTTTATCCTTGGATTTTCTGAGGACAACACACGCTTCGGCCTAGTAGATACTTGTATCTGCTACGTCTCACAGTAAAAGGAGCATCGAGTTCTCTGGCCTGCGGGCCATAAGCATTAAGGAGAACATTCCTCTCTCGGTTC
Source organism: Uranotaenia lowii (assembly GCF_029784155.1). Classification (NCBI taxonomy): domain Eukaryota; kingdom Metazoa; phylum Arthropoda; class Insecta; order Diptera; family Culicidae; genus Uranotaenia; species Uranotaenia lowii. The sequence continues at coordinate 54,377,657 of NC_073693.1, forward strand.
GGTCACTCTGGCCAGATCCTGGACCGAACCGATTGTGCCAACGAGAGAAGACGCCTGTAGTTACCTGATTCTGCTCCAACCACCAATAGAGCCAGGTAGCGAAACTCGAAGGATCAGCTTCAGCCACGTGTCCCAGCAAGTTATTGAGGCTGCGGACCTATCATCACCCAAGAATACCCACCTGAGGTCACCTACCAGTTGCAACAGACACACCGAGGGTTCGCTACGAGCGGACAACGCAGACGACTTCAACAGCAGCACCAGCAAAATAATAGTACCGGTACGTTACCCAAGAATTCTGTTCCCACACCCACACCCACACTAGAATCAAACACAAATCGCTAAAAATAAAATTTGCAAGTTTAAAGTCTAGTTCTTTTGCAATTAATTTAATAAAGTTTTTCCCTAGTAAAGTTCAGCTTTTTGTATTAATTTATGTGAAAGAATTGTGATAGTATTTTGTGTAAAGTTTGTTCGCGTAGGTCCTCCGATTACCCAGTAGTAAGCCGACTCTGAGACCCAGTTCGAGGAGTTTCTTGCTACTGAGCTAGCTTGACGGGATTTTTATTAGTTACACCACTACTCTGCTACTATTGAAAAAGCTAACCGGATGTTGGGATTTATCATTCGTTTGAGCAAAGAATTTACTGATCCTGCCTGCCTGCGAGCTCTATACTGCTGTTTGGTTCGTTCAACATTAGAATCTGCAAGCCTTGTTTGGTGGCCATTTGAAGCTGTGTGGATTGCACGTTTTGAAGCCATTCAAAGAAGATTTGTGCGATATGCTCTTCGGGAGTTGCCTTGGGATAATCCTCTAAACCTGCCACCGTATGCTCAGCGTTGTGCTTTACTGGGTCTTCACACACTCTCGGATCGTCATGCCATCGGCCAATCACTGTTCGTGGCGAAGGTTTTACGAAATGAAATCGACTGTTCATGGTTGCTATCTCGCTGTAATATCTATGCTCCAGAAAGAGCTCTTCGAAATCGAGACTGGCTTTCACTAGAATCAAGAAGTACGCGGTATGGTAGTAACGACCCTTTACGGTCTGCAAAAATTAGCTTCCTACGATTTTATTCGCTTTTCGATTTCAATGTATGTACTACAACCTTTAAACGACGTATTGAATCTTATCTAAGAGACGAATTTAGAAATAATAGTTGAAAAATCATCGCTCGAGCAATTTATTTATGTAACCTTAAATTAAGTTTTATCATTAAGACAACTATGTCAGATGATTTAAAAGCAACAATAAACAACAATAAACAATAAACAACAATAAACAATGATCAGGGAACACTGTTGACGAGTGTCAATTTTGTAATACCTATTCTCTTGTTATTCTGTTGTTTCCAGATGAAACTCCTACATTTGACGAAACCATTTTTTTTCTGGGAAAGACCATAAAAACACATATAATATGCCAAATATTCGTTTCAATAAATTTTAATTCATGTTTCCATATAATATGGTCATGAAAAAAGAGATACAAATTGCTAGTAGGTTTGATGGTAATTAAGTCAATAATCAATTTCAAATTGAATTGTTTAAACTAGTTTATTTGATGCAATATTTAAGAGTTTATTATGAACTGGCTTAATACAATTTTTGATCTACAAATGTAGTATTTTTCTGATTTATCTATTATGAAATTGAAGAATCACACTTACGTACCTTTCATCAACATAGCCTTGAAAAGTGTTCGTAGGTAAGCAATAAAAACAACTCAATTATTTGAGATGCTATGAGTTGCTGATCATTAGCATTCTGCTTAACATCCTAACCTAACTTGATTTTATGATATTTGAGCTCTCAATGCAATTCATGTTAGATAATTGAATAGTAAAAATATGTTATCAGTATCATACGAAAAAAAATTAATATTGACGTTAACAGAGCTACTTATCTGAAAGATTTGATTCTGTGTGAGCTCGTTTTCGTTTTAGCACAGTCACGATTTTGTGGTATGATTTCGAACATCATCTGCTCACTTGCCTACATAACTTGTTCTCTAATATAACTTAACATACTTGAGATTTGATTTTGAATAAGACTAAAATAATACTCATCTTAAGGATGATCCTATCGACGAATTTTTGGTTCCCGACATGGATCAGCTTTGATAAAAGCCATTCTTCAATCGCCAGACACTTTTAGCCACTCGAGAGAGCGAGACACAACCACAACACAACCGACTTTTTCGATTCTGGGCATCGATTGAACATCCTGTTTTCTCGAAAAAGATTCATAGGTCTTCCGTCCTATATTTTAAATTTTTTTTCTGTCGATAAAGCGGTTTTAAGAAAAAGCATGAGGGTGCTACATACATTTAAGGGTAAAAAATACTACAATAAAAATCTACTGGCTTAAAACGTTAAAAAAAATGTTTGGGCGCCTTAAATTTCAGGCAAACGCTTGATGCAATACAATCGTATTCATGCATATGGAAAAAAAATGACCATTTTAAAATTTAAAATGACCATTTTTAAATCATTTTTTGCATTTTGCTGCATTTTACCTCCTACACTAAAATAAATATCATGGTATTCTGAAATAAAAAAAAATTACTATACGTTAATTTTGTCGATTCAAACCAAAGTTTGTTTATTTTAACATTCCTTTGGTTAATTCTACCATGCGAGCAAAAAAAATGGTTATCCTAAATAAAAAAAAGGTTTAATTTTATCATGCGGAATGTTTTGGTAAATGTGACAATACTCTGGTAGGTTCGGTTTTGAAATTTGTGACATAGAAAATACTGATCGTTATTTGTCCACAAGAATTATACACAGTAAATTTTTGACTCGATTTCCAGGAAAAAAATGTTGGAAAAGTCCAGCAATACGATTTTTTGCTGGAATACAGCAAACATTCTCCATCTTGCTGATTTTTCCAGCACTTTATCTTCATTGCTGAAAAACCAGCAATTGATCTGTCAAACTCGAAATCGTTTTTGTTTTTGCTCATTATTTTTCGTTGCGCTCGAAAAGTGTTTCACTCCTAGTAATGAAGAAAGGTATATTTTATATGGAAGAGATAAACTATTTCGTTAAAAAATCTTATAATTTTTATTTTTATTTCAGATGGAGCATGATGTGTATCACGGATGCGTCCAATACTTGACGAAAAGCGACAAACCCATTGGCAGATATTTTTGAATTTTGTTATAAAAGAATAAATAAATGTCGCTCAAGAAAAATTAACCAACTTTTTTTATAAATATGACTACCGTAATCCGGGTAATATTGATCACTTATTTCAATATATTTCGATAATTTTTTCTGTTAAGGGGACAGTGGCATGTTTTATATTTTTAAAATCAGTACTGGACTCCTATGAACGTAAAACAAGGATGCAGAAATTTATTAGACCTCTTTAAATTTGATTTAAGAATCATTTTCATTTCTGTTCAGAATATGCACAGTAAATTAATGCCTCGATTTCCAGCAAAAAAAATTGCTGGAAATGTTCAGCAATCCAAAATTTTGCTGGAAACCAGCAATCGGTTTTCAAATTGCTGGATTTTTCAGCATTCGGTTGTGTTCTTGTCATTTTTGCTGAAAAACTAGCAATCGGTTTTCAAATTGCTGGACTTTCCAGCAATGATAACCTAACTTTTTTTTTATATTCCTGTCGTTGTATGAAATGATTCGTCTAAGATGAGCCTAAATAAATGAATTAGTAAATATTCCAAAATAAAAAATTCCGGCTATAGTGAAAGAAGTCCCAATCTGCTCGAAGTTGGAAGAAAATTGTAATAATTTAAAACATAATTCAGAGCTCTTATATTTATATGATATTTTTTTATAATTCTAAGATTTATAAAAATATCTAAATCAAGATGCGCGCCTATTGCCTTTTTTTATACATCGGATTATCCCGATTCGTATACGTGTGGGAGAGCTTATGATAAATGTTAGGCCATTTTTTGTTATTCGAATATGTATTCATTTTTCTTTAAACATCACCATACGAGCACGCATTAATCAGAAAATTTCCGGTCGTTTCTACACCCACCACCCGCATCGTCGACTTTATGGCTATTTAGCCGTTCTTTTCAATTTTCTGATCGTCTTCTTTTATTTTACTTTAGAAAACTTCCTGATTCTGCTGGTTGGATAGCTAGTACACATCCGCTAAGCAAATGTTTATTCATACCAAACTAAGCAAATGCTTTGGGCTTTTGCTTTGCTTGATTTCGAGCTAATTAAAAGCTACCGAAGCAATTACTAAACCTTATTCTTACCACTAATTGTCATAAATTCCATTGAAATCTTTATTAAACTTAGACAAATTAGCTCATTTTGAGAATTAACATCAAAAAAAAATTTCTGGTTCTGGTTTTCTGGTTCGAATATTTTTAGAAAGTAGGGAAAATCCACACTGAATAGTGTAATAAAAATTTGTGTAATTCGGTGCATCTCAACAGTGTGTTGTACTCCGTTACTCGAACATTAAATATTCAAAAATATAAAATTGAAAGATTGTAGTTGTAGTTGGTTATTCAAGTCGAACCATTCAAAAATTCATTCGGTGGTTCTTTGCTAGACACTTCCAAATTTTACCGTAATAAGTTTAAATTTTGTGTGGAAAGTAAAAAAAAAAAGAAAGAAAAGACTTTTTTTAATTGTGCCATGTTTTTTTATATGTTTATCAACATCAGATACAACATAGAAGAGAGTCTTTCAAACTGGTGTTGCCTAAGGGCAACTTAACTGCCTTAACAGACGACCTATACAGAACTTGCTTTGCTTAAAATGCAATCATTTAATTAAAAAATGAACGTTCCCTTTAAAGGGGACCCCCTACTTTCCGCAGACATAAAAAGGTAATCAATTGGCCATATAACAAATTTCGACCTTTGAACGATTTTTTGAAAGCGTTTAAGAAGACTTGAAAAAAACCAATAAAACTATAAAACTAAAAAAAATTGATTTAAAAAATGGACTCAAGCATCTGGATGGCATCTACAGAAGAAAAAAATCCCTAGCTTTGGTCGAAAACGATTTAAGACATCTGCTATATAGAAGAATACATACATTTGCAAAACTAATCGTTGCATTTAAAATAAGCTTGCCAGATTGCCCGGTTTTATCCGGGTTTGCCCGGATATTTGATGCAAAATTTTGAGAAAGTCCGGTCCGGCCCGGTTGCCCGGATATCGTGAAAAAAGTCCGTATTTTGCCCGGATTTTTTCACAATTTTCACAAAGAAACAAAAAAAAATCAAAGGTTTTGAGTAAGTTTCAGCAAAATCGATTAACGGTATGGAAATTTCCAACGATTGTTTCAAATAATTTCGCTGATTTACTTTTATAAACCTTTAAATATTTAAGTGTTCCAAAAAGTTTTTGGAAGTCTGCAATTACATTAATAAAATATTAATTTCATTTTTTTGCATTTTTTCTTTGCTTTTATATAAAATAACACCTAAATTTTGCCCGGTTTTTGCCCGGTTTTTGCATTTGAAAAATTGAAATCCATGCCCGGATTTTGCCAGGTTTTTTTGGAAAAATGCTCGAAATTGCTAGGCCCGGATGGGAGTGGAAAAAATTCTGGCAACCTTAATTTAAAACCCACTTGATATTATCAAACTCGACCTTAAATCACACCTTTTCAGTTTAAAATTTTTGAAAAATTGGAAATTTGTTGATTGACTTCTATTGAGTCGGTCTACTGGGTGTAAGGAGCCGTGCAGATACAACATAAATTAATATTGTGCATTTAAATTTGAAAAAAAAAATGAAAATATCGCTGGTGAACTAACAGCTGAACACAGACCTAGTAGTACCTGCTTCTTTTTCCTTTGTCGTAAGTCAGTTGGAAGTTGGAAGTCCGGACTTCCGAAGTAGAATGTAGTGCTGGCGTGATATCTTTCTTCGAATGAATGACGATTCGCTCTAATCCCCAAACGTAATCATTTCGGATAACAATTTTTCAAAACCAAGAAGGGATAAACACCAATACCAACAAACCTGGAGAGAGCGCCACGGTGGACGAAACATATGTTTCAGTGACGCTAGAGGTGAAATTTTTAAACAGTTTGGGGTAATCAATTTTCTCTTTACCGACGTTTTTTTCTCAAAACTACCGAAACTACCCTCATCTCGTACCAAAATTACTGAGAGAATTTTTCCAATTATTGATGTTGTCGACCTAAACTATCCGGACTTGTTTTTTTAATAATCTTAAATAGGGAATCTATTTTCAACGGATCATTTATTGACTATTTATACAATTTGGGAATAACACTTTTATATCTAATCGCAACCAGTTTCGGCTTGATCCACAACTTCAGCCATAATGAGGCGACAGAGTTTTGCTTCCGAAAGAGTCAACGGCGGTAGATCTTCATAGGAAATCAGAACTCGAGGACGCGTAGATTTGGTCAAATGTATCTCCAGTTCACTTCTGTTCAACGAATCCGTACTATCGACCAGAGGAAGTCTGGGGGAAACTCCAAACGGTTCGTCGTCCACGGTGAACAGTCGAATTTGGTGCCGCGGGAACAATCCTAGTTCGATGAGATATTCAAACATAATTCTGGACATCTGCTGCAGAGTGTTGAACGCGTACAGAAAACAGCCTTTGTCGTCAAGATCATCTGGATCCATACCGAGAGCGTCAAAGCGGAATGGTGAAAACCAATAAACGATTTTCTGGTGGCTCCAGAGAGCGAAATAGTATTCTTCTATTTTGACTATCACAGCCATGCGGATAGCCAGGACTCTATTCAACAATTTTTCTAATTCCTCCCGTTCTGAAGAGCCAAAAGCAACTTCTAAGCGGATCAGTCGTACTTTTTCCAGAAGATAGCTTTCCTCAGGGCCTTCTTCACATAAAAATATACCGACCTTATTGATAGACTTGTCGGACATATCCCCATCGAAGAGTTTGCTCAAATTTGCTGCGTTCCAGGATATAGTATCCAAAGATTGAGCTAATTCGATGGCGTTCAAACAAATCCTCAGCGATTCCAACTTATAGCCTGACTCCTTGAGGTATCGATCTCCCATCAACAAAGCTTCACTTGAGTTACGCATTACAAACTGCGTTGGCTTATTTGATTTCCGTTTAAGTGTACGAATATGGCCATCATCTACTGCACTCCAGAAAATCTTCGACAAATGAAATTTGGAGCGATCCTTCAGCTCTTTGGTGTGTACAATAAACTTTTTCATCAATATTAGACTATTGAAAAATAGCAACTGTGAAACTTCATTCAAACATGGATCATACAAATAGTAACCGTCCTGAACCTTCCAGGCTAGCATATAGTGATTTTCACATTTGATCACCAAACCACTGTTTTTGGCCAGCTGGTCAATGAGCGCATTTTTGAAATTCGGTGGCGCAGCATCCTTGGAATTGATGCGACCCTTGACGATCGTATCCGTGAGGGTCATTTCGTAAATCAGATCCATGTAAGTGATTGGAAACTTGTCCATGACCAGATTGTTATCAGTTGCATCGCCCAGAGAACGAATTTCTTTGAACGTGAAGGCGTCCCACTTGTGTGGATTCTGGAATCGACTGAACAAAAACACTACCGAAAAGTGTTTCAGCATTTCCAATTGTACTGCTTCCATGCTGTTGATTAGAAGGTTGAAAAAGGACAATGAAATTATAAAATTTTGTTATTGGCAAAAAAGTCTTTTAATCGCATCGTTGTATTCAAAAGTCTTTTAAAACAGTCAGTTCTGAATTAAGGTTCATATAAGGACTTTCAAGCTCCAAACAAGATGGAAAAAAAGTGAGACTAAAGAAAATAATTCTAAATAATTCACAGGTTAAACAACTCTCATCTCAGGTTTTTCATCTTTTAATGTCTATATTGGTCATTTTGAACCCAATTTTTTGGAATAAAATTTTCCATTGGAATAAAATGAAATTGTAAATTGGAATTTTTTCCAAAGTTTTCTTATTTTTTAACAAAAAAAATGCAAATTGAAAATCGAAAATTGAAAATTGAAAATTCAAAATTCAAAATTCAAAATTGAAAAAATTGAAGTGCGAGTGCGCTACACTTAGAACCATAACTTAAATGTTATAAATTTAATAATGAAACTGTATTCAATGAAATTCAACACAGCAGTTTCAGTAACTCAAAGCTATTAAATTTATAAAATTTGGTCCAGAGGTTTTCGTTTCCTGAAATAGATTTCTTAGGAGTCTTTAATGTGTTAAATTAGGAAATTGAAAAATAAAATAATTGAGAATCTTAGAAGTTGAAGAATTTATTTGAAAATAATGAATTTGAAACCTTTATTTTATATGAAAGAGATTAGATTGATCAATTGGATTGTATTTGAAAGATATGTAATTTACTAGTTTAAACATCTGCTGATTAATTGTAGATTCTAAGAAATAAGCTTTAAATAAATCTTTTTTTGTTTTAACAAAAAAAACACAAAGAAATACACGTTTTGCCGCGTGGATTCCGAACTAAGAATCTGATTCTAATATCATTCGTTGTAAACCAGAATGTCCGCTTTATACTTACCCTGTAATTTTTGAAAGTCGTTTACACGATATCCCCACCAGAACACCGATCTTCTGTGGTGTTGGATCATGGAACTTTCGCTTAGGAGGTTTTTTAGGGGATGGTTCTATACTATAAATCCCTCGTGTCGTATCTGGCAGAAAATATTTCAGTTAGAAAAAAACACTTACAAAATAAAAATATAATACCTGCCGAAGGCACCTGTATGCGACGATTCTTTTTGAAAGGAGGTTCAACTTCCGCCGGGGGTTCTTCTTCTATCTCCTCAGCCGGCGGAACACCTACTAGCGACACACTCGCTGATTCGCCGAGCTCTACAAGTCGGTCACCTTTTACTGATACCTGTTGGCTTTTGGAAGCGAATTCCTCCAAAGGCTCTTCTTGCTCTTCATTTTCTGTTCCTTCCTCTAACTGTACAGATTCCATTTGCTGCGCCCCACTCGATGTTTCCTCCTGGAGCGCTTCCGACGCCGATAGTCCAGCATTGGAGTCCGCCTTTTCCGATACCGATTGGTCGTTTTCAATTTTTGTGGATTCTACTTCGAATGCATTTTCTTGGGATTTGACCGATTCTGGCTGTTCAACGTTTTCAGTAGACATTTTTTTGTGTTTTTTTTTTTTCAACTAAATTTGTGTCCGAATGTGAACGGTTAAAAAATTGATTTAATTTAAAATCAACTAGGCTACTTAGTCTAAAAAATCTTGGTAAAACACGTGTTTGATTGTATACCATTCACAATATAAAGATCACGAGTTATTCAAAAAATATTTATTTCAAAATCCTCCATATGAATGCCCAAATATCCACGTGAAGACAAAAATCACGTGTTCGCCTATTTTTCGTTAGGAAATGGTCATTTTGTAATAACAAATATGTAATAGGTTAAAGATTTAAAACTGCGGTAGCTTTGCAGTTGATAGTCAATTTATGTTTCAAATCAACGCAGATTAACCGCTTGAATATTTTTTATTGAAAATATGGCGTTGACATCATATTTTTTTTATATACTCCGGACAGTCGTCCGGCATACAGGCAACGTCCTGCCATGTTGTCACTATATTGTAATTCCTTTCATTTACCGCAGTTTTGACAACTACGTTTTATCGAAACATTTTCTCTAATGACGTCGGTTTTCCCAAAGAGTTCCTAAAATCAAAAAAGGTCGCAAGAGTTTTTGTTTTCGAGTTAATACCAGATCTCAACGTTTTGTGCATTTTTAAATCATTTGCAGATGATCATTAAAATTCCGATTTTCCTGATTTCCTTTGCCCACTCCCCCATAGGTGAATCAGTATGCTCCTGCGCATACGCAATTAGGACAATTTTTATTATGCTAAAATAAGGTGGTCCTTAACGCCAGGATTAATTTATAATTTAATAATAAGTTCTTGCAGATATTGAGAGAAATAACAAATTCGCAATTATCTTGTTGTGAGAGCCAGCCTCAAAGTAATTCAATTAAAAAACATAAAATAAAATTTTACTGATAACATATTCAGTTGAATCTATTCTATAATACAGATATTTTTTAAGGCACGAACTAAATCGGATAATACGGATAATACCTAAATAAAGTGAAAGTTTAATATTTCTCGCGTGAGCTTTGATTACGTCGTATGAAACATCTTAACAACATTCACAAAAAATTGCTGGAAAAGTTATCAAAACAATTGCTCACACGAAATTTATAGTTGGTCGAGACTTTGAGAATCAATCAGAAATATGAATATTGTTGGAATTACTGTACTTTTTTCTTTGTGATAAGTGAATATATGAATTATAAAAATTGGGATTTAAATACTTTCACTGACAAAAATCTTTAAAAATAGAATCATACGTGTGTCAACTTCTCTAAATTGTGTTGAAAACAACTAAACTATTATCTGTTAAAACGGATTTCTAACAATTTGCATACGAATAGTTTAACTGATTGTTGGGGTCCTATTTTAAAGTTATAGAAATTTTAAAAATTTCTTTTCCTAGGATTCATTGAAATATTTCTTTTAAAAAGTCATTGAATAGAACTAACTGCACGTGGCAAACGCTTCACCGTTTGAACGCTCGAATGAGATCTAAAAAGTTTCGCGCTGCGGCTGTCATTCGTACGGATTCGCTGCGATGATGCTTTCTCTGTCTATCACAATGCATGCATGCGGAGCATCGAACGAAAGCGGGAAAAGTGAGCGTTTTGTTTTTAAGAGCGCAGCCCAACCAAGCAAGTTGACATTAGAATTGTGTTGATAAAGTTCGTCTTTTAATTTTTGCACAAGTTTTGCGTGATGTGATAAAATTTTCTAAAAATTAGCTTTAAATTCTAATTGGTTTCATTAAAAATACACGTCGATCAACGCTGAAAACTACGGCCGGCAAAAAGTCGCTGAAGTTTCGAAGATTAGTTGCTTTAAGCTGTTCTAAATATCGAAATATTGAAAGGATCTTTCCGACAGGTTAGTTTACACATACCGAATTTCGTCCAACGCTTAACAACGATACGGAAAATTTTAGATCTTTACTTTAAACACGTTAAAACGTGTTTAAAATGTTTATATCCGTACTACAACTTGAAGCATCTGCGATATGAGGCTCAAAATTCGTTAATGATTATGAGAATGATATTTACTGATGAACCAGACAATATGAGCAGTAAAGCGATTACCTAAATTTTGATAAATAATACTAAAAGCATTTTTCCCTTCTATTAGATGAGTCATTCAGTACAAATGTCTATAAATTAATAGATCCACTGTTGGAAAAACGGATGGCTGACCCTTTCCAATAATTTAAACCAATGTATGTCTACTAATATTTTAATATATATGTTAGCTTACAACTGAAGACCATAATAAGCTATGGTTAACTGTTGCTTTGTGAATATCGAGTACTTACGACGCGTTCGTAAATTGATTTTTTTAGGTGATGCATCAGTCGATCGATTTGTTTGGTAGATGTCAAATCACTTTCCAAATGCTTTTGCATACGTTTGTTTGTAATTTACGAACGCCAGCATCGATGAAAAATATCACTTCGATAGAAAAAATCAATTTACGAACACGCCGTTAACTGTAAAATCAACAAAATAACATTAGATATCGACGTTAAGCTCTATGATGAGTTTATTTTTCCATTTATGGGTAACAACTTCAAGAAAGCGCCTAAATGTATTCTATTGATTAGTGCGATTTTTCAAATGGAGTCAATTTAATCGCCTTTGTATAGGCAATGTTTTTAATTTTGGAAGATTTTTTAACATCTTTATAGAGATTCAGTCTAAATTTTCATCAAAATGAGTAACTGCTTGGTAATTGTTTTAAAAACGTTGGGTCTCATGGTCGTCAAATGTCACATTCCGATAAATAGTTCTTTTCTAGAATGTCCTCATAAATAAGCGGATAGTGAAATTTAGTGACATGCAAAGAGTAGTTGATTCACAGATCAGCGATCATTATAAGGTCTGCGTAAAAACTTAACTCCATTAAGTTACACTTATGCTGATTTTTTTCTTTATTGCAGCTCAACTAAGCAAAAATGGCCAAAGTTCACATTACCAACGTCGTGGTGCTGGACAACCCTAGCAGCTTCCTGAATCCATTTCAATTCGAACTGACGTTCGAGTGCATCGAAGAACTGAAAGAAGATCTCGAATGGAAAATGATCTACGTCGGGTCGGCCGAGTCGGAAGATTTCGATCAGGTGCTGGACACAATTTACGTCGGCCCAGTGCCTGAAGGCCGGCACATATTCGTTTTCCAGGCAGATCCTCCCAACGTAGCCCGGATTCCTGAACAGGACGCCGTCGGTGTGACGGTTGTTCTGCTAACCTGCTCCTACCGGGGCCAAGAATTTGTACGCGTCGGGTACTTCATCAACAATGAATACTCCGATCCTGAACTGAGAGAAAATCCACCAGCCAAACCGCTGTTCCATCAAATGACCCGCAACATTTTGGCCTCGAAACCCCGAGTTACCCGCTTCAAAATAAACTGGGACGATACCCCGGCCGGTGGACCCGGAACCTCCAACGGAATGGAAGAGGAAGGAGCGATGACCGGAATGGAAAATGGAATCACGGACGAAGGCCAGATGGACGGTGCCGGTTCGAGTGTGGATCTGATGTCCGGAATGGTGGGCCAGGACGAGAACAGTATGGCCCTGCCGCGGGAGTTCAACGAAAATTCAAACTCACTAGCGATGGAGTGCTGAGCGGCGGTTTACAAGCAGCTCCATTTTTAACTACTACTACTACTAGCCCTAATTTATATGTTTTCGTTTCACTCTTTTCTGGTACTGCAAAACGGCAACCGGTCTCTGCGCTGCAAAAAAAAAACGTCATCCTCCTAATCGCCCAGGGGGTTTGCGATGCTCTTCATCTTTCGAACTTGATTTTTTTTAACAACAATACCACTTGTTTGATTCGACCACTCATAATAACCTCCGACTGGTGTACGCCGTTCTAGTAACGTAAGGATATGTATATAATAAAATTCAATTAGAAGTAAAAGTAGTTTTTCTTGTTTGTTTGTTGAATGTAATGAGAAATTTTCTACTATTTAAAATTCTTGGCGTTGAAATACCTGGTACCTAGCGTGTCTTAAATTGCAATATTTGGTTTAAAACTCTCAGAGTTATTGAATAAAAAAGTAAATGGTTTTGATTAAGCTGAAGAAAAAATTGTTAAAAATAAACTAATACCCTCGTGTTTGAGGCTACACAAAAATAATGCGAAACTCTTGATCAACCTGACCTACTTTCAAAAAACGCTTGAAGACGTAGACGATATAAAACGCCTGTGCATAGGCAACGCACAGACGAGAAAATTCACCACTGGCTTGAAAATGTTAAATTGAACCTGAGCCATAGGATTTTTAAAACCAAAAAAACACTAAATTGATGGTTACATAATATTAACCAAATTTTCGATTCAAACGATGAGTAAGAAATATGAGATTTTAAGACTTTTAAATCACTTTCTTTATGTTTCCATTTTCCGAGAGCTGAATAGATTAAAAAAAACTCTACTAACTTTCGCAATTTTTCTTCGATTTGTTGTTACCGAAAACATGTCAAACTTTTGTTCAATTGAACACAAATCCTCCGTTATCAAAATTTTATTATTCGCTTACATTCCTGAGAAAGTATTCATTTTAGTGATCTATGGACAAACTATCAACCAGATAATCTATACTACATAATATATATTTCTATACACATAATTAAACGCCGGGATGTAGGCAATATATATTGAGAAAACCAAACCAATTTATTCAAACTGAACCATGAGATTTGAAAACTTTCACGGTCTCCTTAACTGCTTCTGAATGAAACAAATCAATCAGGATTAGATGTAACTAATGAAAAATTCAAATTAGTCTAGTTTCTTCACAAAATATCTTAAAAACACTAAATGTTAAAAAATAGAAACGTTCAAGTAAAATTAGAAAATGTGCTGTGTACTTTACAAAGTCGTTAAATTTTCAGTGTCTTTGAGATAGTATAAACAAGGGCGCTTTCGAATTGAAAAGACGAATCTCACCCTTATGTTACACCTAACCTATATTCGGTTTGTTATTTGGGCAATTTCTGTCCTTCTAAACCCTCCGAAGTAAATGGACGATTTAGGTTATTGATTCAACTAGTATGAATTGTTTCTCAGTTTTTCACAGTTAAATGAGAATATTGTTCCTGTTTAGTAGAAAACTTTTGGATTTTAAATCTTGCAACACCTTTATTCGTGAAATTTCTTCCATGAATAAACTTCAATGATTTCAAAGCCATGATCCTTTGAATAGTCCACGAGGCATTTGGCAGACCGCTAAAACAAACGTTTTTTTTTTCTCATTAGAAGATATAGACAGGAATCCTGTCACAGGATAGTTTGATCAATCGCTTATAAATTTTCGTCTTTCTAATTCTGAAAAAAGCTCTGAATTATTCCTTTCCCGTAAAATTCATTCAATTAAAATCATCCTGCGGGTATGCACGGAACTTTAAAACTCGTCTACTTACAAGCCCCTATTTATTTGTTTCGCAATAAATAAAATTGCATATCAAAAGGCGTTATTCTTTCCTACAGGATTTTTGCTGGCGAAAATTGAACTAAAAATTGTACACTATCGACATAAGTTAACATTTTATTAAGCGAGTCCATATGATTGCTAATTTGCCGTGTGAAACTGGACAGTACTTTGAGCACTGAATGCCTAAACCTGCTTAAACCAACTAACTTAAACGGGCAATCACCCTTATTCCTGTTTACGGCGTATCTGGCTTTCGTTCGAACGGATACTTTCGAACGAATTCGAAAAAGGTATTCTTGTTTTCGTACGAACGTCATACGTTCAATTTTGGTGTTGCCTGATGAACTTCGAAATTGTTGGGCAGCAACCTGGTTGAAAATGACAGTCAAACGTAAATATTGGGGTAAAAGTTTTTTTTTTGGTTCTTGAGGAAATTCATCGTCCAGCAGCCGAATTCCGGGCAAAAAATGTCGTGAAAGAAAAGAAATTATTGAAGACATTTTTAAAATTTTCTTATCTTGGAATTCCGGTGAATTTAAAGAAGACATTTTTTGACGTTTAAAAAAGAAAACATGATTTTCAATCTCTTCGGATTTTTTTCGTTGCGAAATTTTCTTAGATTGACATTCCGGTCAATTCAAAGAAGACATTTTTTGACGTTTGAAATAGAAAACGAGATTTTTAATTTCTTCGGCATTTTTGCTTCGGAGATTTTAAAAGACATTTCTTTTCAGTGAGGATTTTTGTTAAATTAAACGTTAATACCTAATAAAACTTGAAAATAATGGAGCAAATGCTTGTATAATATTACTATGCAAAAAAGAAGTGGTATAAACGCCAAGAAAAAATCGAACTACCTCGGCATCGTCAATATTTGAGAGATATTAGTAATCCATTTGATATTTCGGATGGAAATTTGAATAACTCTTTCGAATGCCAAAATGTTTGACTAAGAAGTTTATTAACTTATTGAATCAACCATTTAACGCTATCCCATTGAAGGATGAAAGAACCACAACAATTCCTGTACATTTACAAGTTTTTACAATATTGCGATATCTTGGCTAAAGTAATCGATTAAACCTAATTAATCTAAATCAATAAGTATGACACTTTCGAATGTACTTGTCTAATTCTGTGGTAAAATTATTAACATCGTCGCTGTTCAACACATCCGATTGTTTACAAACACGTAACTTTCTAGCTGCATTTTTCAAAATGTCCAATTATGCCTTCAACACTCAACGATATGTTTTATCCATGCTCAATATCGGGAAACAAACTAACATGGGAGAAAGACGGTGCCAACAATAAGTCGTTTTGAAAAGTCTACCCGACAACAAACGTCGAAGACGTCTAGCGGTGAATAGGTGAACTATACTTTTTTCTTCTCTTACATTTGTTTTTTTTTTCTTTCTCTTTACTTTTTCGGAATCAGCCAAGAAGAAAAGACATTTTTTTGAAGAGAACGACAATTTAAGAATTTCTTTTCTAGAAGAGATTTTTGGTGATTTTCTTCAAGTACCGGAATTCGGCTGCAGAGCCAGAGAATTTTCAAGTGGCTCAACCCAAGAAGCAAAATGCGGATCTAGGTCGTGCTCATCCGGTGAATTTAGAAAACAAACGGCCTTATTCTCGTTTACGGCGTATCTGACTTTCGTTCGAACGGATACTTTCGAACGAATTCGAAAACTGTATTCTTGTTTTCGTACGAATGTGATACGTTCGAAGTTGGTGTTGCCACATCAACTTCGAAATTTTTAGGCAGCCCTGTTCTCTTCAAAACATGGCAGCTATTTTGTTTTTGGTGGACGTTGATTCATTGACCAGCGTAGGAAAATATTGAAAAAGAATTGATTCGTCGTTTGCCGAGGGCGAATCAGGGAAGCAGCCTAAGATGAGCAGTCAGCAGTCGGGGTGTCTGATTCCAGTAGTAGATTTGACCGGCAAAGTTTCCATCTCCAGGTGCAGTCGACAAGCAGTGCAGAAAGCTACATCCTAGATGGCTCCCCGAAGCTGTTTTCCCGGACGCAAGCAGCCGGTAGTATTTTGAGTTGTGATAGTGATGTCGGATGCCGTTGCTAAAAATCTCACCCGCTGGGAGGAAGTGGCAAAATTTGGAGAAAAATTGACTTTCAAATGAAAAATATACCTTAAAAAATTTAAATAAAAAAAGGGTTTTTTTAATTTGTTTAAAAAGCTTTCCTTAAGACGCTCATTATTGCACGTCTTACTTCACAAACTTTTGCTTTCAATGCCTTAGGTTCGAAACATCAGATATGCGATTCAACTTCAAAAACGCTCCCGGTTCGCAGCATCTGACTTGCTTTAGTTAAGCGGTAGTACAATACAAAGTTAAATACAAGTTTCAGCATTAAAACATAGAAACATTCTTTATTATTTTAAATCACGTATCATTTCCTGAATCGTTCAATTTCACAAACTTTTTATTTGAACGTCCAAGATTCGCAACATAAAACTAGCACTTTTTTAACGAAGAATAAAAATTTTGTTATTTTACAACACACAATTTCGCGGGTTTTAATACAGCAATCTTCTTATTTTGAACAACTTTTGAACTCCACAATCGCGGTATTAAACTTCACTAATTGCTTTAAACGATCATGATTCGCAGCATCAGACTTGCGTTTGACAGTCCATAGAAAAAATACGTTCGATCGAAAACGGGAATGCACTGTTTCGTTCGTACGAACGATGTTCGAAAAATCGAATTGTTCTCATTCGTTCGAACGAAAACAAGAATGCGAAATTGCAAAACTTTCGAACGAATGCCATTCGATCGAAAACAAGAATAAGCGTGAATAACAGCTATCTCTTTTAACTTTTTTTCAATAGACTGCAACCTATGCAAATATGTCTCTGATTTTGATCACCGGAATGCCAGGTAAGTTTTCGAATAGTCATCAAACCGTTGACTTTCTGACTTGATCACTTTCCTTTTGTACCAAATAAGGTGTTGGTAAAACCACCATAATGCGTAACTTGGGTTCGGAATTGCGCAACCGCTCGATTCCGTTTGATGGATTTTATACGGAGGAGCTGAGAGGAACTTCAGGAGAACGTTGCGGTTTCGATATAATCACATTCGATGGCAGAAAAGCTCCCCTAGCTAGACTCAGGTAAAATTAAATTAATAAGTTTTTGATGGTTTCACGAACATAAATTCAGTATTATTATTTCAGCGGAACAGTGAAAGACGCACCAGCAAAAAATCGCGTTGGCCGCTACACGGTTTGTGTTCCAGAGTTTGAAAGCCTAGCCTTGCCGGCACTCGGTAATCGTTCGGCCAATTTGCTGCTACTGGACGAGATTGGCAAAATGGAACTCAAATCGGGCCCGTTCGAGGATTGCTTAAAACAAATTGTGGGCAGCGTCGAGCGTCATGAGAAGTTGTTCTTCGTTGCAACTATTCCACTGAAAGCAACACTGAACATTGTGGAACGTTTGAAAAAGGTTCGAGGGGTCCAGCTGTTCCACGTTACGATCGCCAATCGAAATCAACTGCAGCACCAAATTGTTGAGGCAACTGTTCGGATGCTTGGTAAGGCAATTTAAGACTGTGGTCAGTTACACGTAACTCGAAATACTTACAATATATTTTCCGTTTCAATAGTTATAAATAAAAATAAAATGTCGTAACGTAATGGCTAATGATTCCGCACCGTTCGCTACCCATTGCTCATTTTGACATCATACTTGCTATCTGATCGGGCGGACTTTTTCCGCACCCGTTTACTGGTGCTAGATTTTTCCATTTCATTGAATTTTTCGGCCCTAGCCGTCCAGAAAGCATTCTGCCTATCACTAATTTCCTGCTCGCCGGTGCTCCCGCTGAAATCTTCGTTCGGAGGCAGCAGCAAACTCCAGCTGCGATCATCGTTCAGTCGAGCTACCGAGCACAGGATCTCGCGGATTTCCTCGGTCGGTAGTTGTGTGATTGAGGCTAGCTGGTGCCGTTCCAGTTTTTCGCTTTGCGTAAACCGGTACAGGATGTAGTCGCGTGCTTTGCACATTTGCTCTGCCGGAACGCCATTGGTACCGGATACGGAACCTTCCGGGTAGATGATCTCTGACTGGACAACCCAGTTGCCCCGGATCAGTACGCCGGCCAGCGGAAGTGTGCGGAGAACTTTCTCCGCAGCGAGGGTGCGGTTCGGTAAGAGTTCCATAATCTGCTGGAAGGTGAGGACCTTAGCTAATGGAGGGAAACAAATCATCAAAAAGAGTGTAATGTGATTGTATGAGGAGAATACTTACCATCCTTAAGAATAATTTTAATCTGATCGACGAGGGTCATCTGGCGCAGTTTGTGCATGCAAACAACCCGACTTGGCAGCATTGAATCTATATTCCTATCACTTTTTTCCTTACTAATCAACATAGCAAGGTATTCATCAGCGGTAACCGCATTCAGGGCCTCGTTTTCGGCCGGATTGCTACCGCTACCGCTACTGGTGGTCGCATACAACCTTTGCCGCTCCAACTCAGCGGAGCTACTATCCTTGCGGTGCCAAAACGTTTCGCACCACGGTTCCTCCGATTCCATCTTCGAGATGTAGTTGAAGGATTTTTCTCTCGCTTTGCGAACTTTTTCATTTTCCGTCCGAGCGAACTTGACCGTGACCTGTTTAAGTTCCTCCTCATCGCCGTCCGCATCCTGCTCAGCCTTTTGTTCCGCCTTTGTTCGTTTGTCCTGCTTGTCGAAGTACGAAAACACTTGCCTCATCGAGACAATCCCTTTCAGCGGGGTAGCGTGAATTTCACGATCCTGCATGGCGCAGATCATGTACCGATTGACATCCTCGATGGGTTTCGAGCTGAGGAACGATTGCTTGTCCATGGTACCACTGCGAAAGGTAGGCTTCTGCTGCCGATCTTTCTCCTTACCATCGGCGGCTATGGCAAACTGTTCGCCCTTGAAGGAATCGTAGTTTTTGGACGCCGTATTCAGGGCATAATCCACCTTTATCTGCGAATAGAAGGACTAGTTAGTGATGTTGTAAAGTATCTAAATATTTCGAAAAAATTCAGATAATAGAAATTGGAATAAAACCCTAATCTTGAAATTTTTGTAGAAAATTTTCGATTAAATCAAAATGAAACACTTAACGTTTCATGTGGAGGCTATGTATCCCAATCAGATTTAAATGGTGAGATCGCTATAAATATCCTAAAAAATCTTGTTTATCAAACAGGAATTTAGAAGTGCATTCCTGAACATTTCTTCGAAATCCATGGCCAGGCACCTCACCTGCTGATTGATCGGTTTGACACAGCTGTTCACGACCTGACCGTCGTCGAAGGTGGCATTCGATGCCTTCACTGGGTACTGCAATATGAATAGATTGTCCGCCAGTGTCTTCGAGAAGTAAACGGGAATCTGAAATGTAAAAGGTTAATTAAATTCACATTTCGAAATCCACCCCGCATTCGATTCGCGAAACCACATTTTCAGCGCTGCTTAGAGCAAAAAGAAATACAAAACAAACCTCTTCCACGATTTCGTCATCTTCCACATCCATCTTCAATCTGGCTGATTGGTTAGCTAGCTGACCGGAACTCGATCACCGTAATCTACCGGAGGGTGAAGGGATTCCGTCGGAGATTATCGCACATTTGCCACGAAACGCGGAATGGAATTTAAAACGTGAACTTTAGAAGTGGAAATGTTGCGACGGCGAAGCACGATTTTGACAAAAACGTTCGTTTTTCGACTGATGGCGAAGTGACGTTTTCAAAGTGATCTAAAAAAGAACACGCAACGAATTATAGAAGTAGCTTTGGGATAAAAATGTTTAATAATTGTTTAGACGGATGGGTAAAATCTATTCTTTTGCAAGATGGGCCAAAATGGTCTCAGCCGCCCCCTAGCGGGCTAAGCAAATGAAAAAAAAAATCTTAAATTAACTTTAAGCGCTGACTACACTGATAAAATTGATTCTTAGAACAAAATTCCGTTCTATATTTAGCGTGATTTAGCTGTCACGTACCATGTCGATCTTATTTTTAAAAAAAAGTTTTAATGAATGATTGGTGAAATGCCAATACTGACAAGCGAGATTCCTACACCCAAAATAATTTAGAAATTATTTCTACGGTATTTTTCCCGTAAACTAAGATTTTGATGCATCATATAGATTCTACGTGAATTTTGTAGAAACCCCAGTGTAGCAAGGAGGCCCACTTTTCTTCCACATAACTGACTGAGCAACTGCTTTACTTCCACATAACTGACTCATGAATTTCACGTAAAGTCTAAGTGGATGATTTCAAATTCGTTTTGTGCATTTTTCTCCAGCGTGTGGTGGTAAATTCATATTAGAAAATGAAATTGTGGTCCGTCAGCTTACTTTTTTAGCTGTTGTGAATTTTTTGAAGCCGTTGTGTCTGTTTTCATCAACTTAATGTCTTAAAACTTAACTAAACATCTGGACGAAGGGTCAAAAGTCTGTGTTTTACAGACAAATCTGGGCACCTGGCCCCACACCGCTTTACAAATATTTCTAGAGTTAGTTTTGATTAAGTCGTATGAACCAATATTTACAAAACTGAGTTATTGGCTGCAAACGATTTATAATCATGTAATCTATGTTTGCTAAAAACTTGGTTTCATTTGATCAATAAATAAATTATACAGAATGGTTTGAATTTAGGACGTATAGAAACTTTTTCATTTTCGCGTGAAATTGGTTTTTATGACTTTTTGCATCGCCCCGCTTTGCCGTGCATGCAAAAGGACGTTAAAAACAATTCGGTTAGTTGGCGTTAACGTCGTTGTGCATCGTCGCGAAAAGTGCTTAGAAAAGTTAAGAAAGTTTAAGTAAAAACGCAAATTAATAAAAAAGAACTGTCTGGTGCAGTGATTCTAGCTATGTCTAACTGAATGGGTGGCTTCAGTTTGATGTGGGGTGAGTACAAAAAGCTTCAATTTTGACCGTGTTAAAATACATCGTTTGTTTTTATTACAGAGGCCGCCGGAATATTTGTAAGCAGATACCATTCAGGACACCTTGAACGATCAAGTGTAGGTGGCAGAAATGTCCATATTATGAGTTCCCAGGGTGATCCGGGTGGCAGTATTTTTGTGCAATAATTGCAGTAGCCTTTAAAAAGTTTTGCGCGTGTTATACGAATAGGTTATTGTGTGAACCGTTTCATCTACTTAACTGTAAATAGTTTAGCGAAGTTCCAGGCAAACGAGATAAGTTTTTGAAATCAAACTTGTTGTTTGATCAAATGACGTTTGAGCCAAATCAAAAATGCAATAGGTCGTAAGTGCAATTTCATTAGTGAAGACGAAACTAACAGCCATCTTAAGAGGATTGAATGTTCTTCGTCCATTTTTACTTTGGATTCCAAATTCTCAGACGAATTTGGGCAATACTAACAAAGCGAGAATTTAAAACGTGATTCGAAACTTTAAAGGCAATTTTCTCAAAACACGTCAGGTGGCTCTTCCCAACAAACATTTTTTGCTGAACAACCGCTGAAACATTGTTTAGTTCTAATTTTAAATCAGCTATCTTGCTGAAAGAAGGCAACCCAAATTCAGAGAGAAGCTGCTGTTCAGCCCTTAAACATCGAGATCTGGAGAAATTAATCAGCGAAGATGACATGAAACCGCATGAAACGTCAATTGACGGAGCAACAAAAAAAAAAAAAGAATGTTGACCGATTGTATGTCCAATGTTTGCCAGCTGATTTTCCCCTCCCGTGTTATTTTTTCTTCATTTGAACTTGTCTCGAACTTTGAACCTACGACTTGTTGGTCTCATGCCGCAGAAGGCAGAACCAACCATGCATTCTGCGAAGGAACAGAAAAGTGTCGCTCTTAAGCGACCAAAATATTTTTTTAACCAAGGTCAATTTCATATGAATAAATTGAAATTGCTACTAGAATTAAAATGTAAATTTTCCGGCAAGGCCATTTTATCATGCAAAATGAGAAATTTCGAATCATTAGACGATTCACAAGATAATTATTTTGATTCGTCATGAATAACAAAAAGTTTGATATTGCTGAAAAACGCTTTCGAAGCTACCCTTGTACAGCTGACGGCTGTCAAATTTGAAGGTGTCAAAAATGGTTGGACAAAAGCTGAACGAGTTATTCTTCAGCCAATTTTCCCCTACTTTCTATTGGCTGAAATAAAACTTCCTTATACGCTGAAACAGCGCTGAAATATTTCTTTCTTCAGCAAGAAAGCTGAAACAGCAATCAGCACCTCAAAACAGCATACGATCAGAGAATTGGCGTTTTTAATCAGCAAAAATGTTTGTTGGGTTACGACCTAATCAAAACAAACTCTAGATTTGTTATAAAAAAAACTCCAGCTCTCAAGTTTGAGATATTTGAAATTTTTCAGTGTAGCTATTCCGAAACAAATCTAAAAATTGTTTTCCTATAATTTTAAAGCCGAAAGTTTTGTTCAGTGTACATTCCGAAAACAAAAGCCGACCGATTTTCTCGTTTTTCAACCCAAATAAATTTTGTTTTTCATGAATCCTAAAAGGTATCTAAGTTAAATTTAATTTGTAATTAAATTTCGAAGCACTTGCAGATTTTATTTTTTCTAGATATTATGGACAAACCAATACGCAAACCCTGGTGCAAAAACCTCTACGAGAACTCCGAGTACGAGGATAATTACACTGACCCTACATTCCTGCAAGATTTGAAAACGAACGTAAATCTGCAGACGTATACTTTCCAGGAAACATTTCTGGGGGCAGCCCGTCTCAGTCAGCAGATCTCCAATGTTACGATATTTCTTATAGTGTTTCACTACCTTTACACCGACGGCGTAAGTCCACAGAACATCCTGATCAAGGCTATGGTCGGTACTATCGTTGGATATTTTATTTACGCGGGAAAGAACCTGCGTATCAATCACGTGGTAGAAGATTCGAAAACGGCGTTAGCTGTGCTGATTTTTGGGTACATATTTTCTCCCCTTTTACACACCCTGACGGACAGCGTCAGCACTGATACGATATTCTCAATGACATTCCTGGTGTTGCTGTTGCATTTGATCTTTTTCGATTACGGCGTGTCGGCGGCCATCGTTTCCAAAGCCATCTCGCTAAACGCAGCCATCTTCGGAGCCATCTGTTTAGCTTCGCGTTTGTCGTCCTCGTTCCATGCGTTCGTTTTGCTGGAAGTGGCTGCCGCATATTTCGCACTCGGACCAATTCTCGTTGGTAAGGTTTTCTGCCTGCCAGTCCTATTCGGCACCGTCTCGGTTTGCTGTTACTTCCTTCTTCACATTTCGAGCACCATTTTCTGGACCTATGTCTCGACGTTGGCTTTCGTCAATGGGTTCTGTCCTTTTTTGTTCGTCCGGTTGCAACAGCACAAGAACAACATCAACGGTCCCTGGGATGAGGCTATCGTTGGCGATTTGAAACCGGAAAGTTCTTCCAATATTGTTAGTTAAGGCGTTTCCAGTAATTGATATGTTATCTAGTCATTCGTTTTTGAGAAATAAACTTTTTTCATTCATTTTTATACAATAATTAGAATGGTTGAAAAATTTTGAATAAAATCTACTCAGTCCGAAATTCCAATATGCTAAATTGCCAACACTGTCCTCAAACTACACTGAACGAAATCGGGCTATGAACAATATCGGAAATTCTAGTGTTTTTGCACTAATAGAAAATCTAATACTTTTTACGAGTTTGCTCATCGAATACAATTGCATGGTTTTAGTTTTTAATAAAATTTATCAGAAAATCCAATGAACTTTATAGAACGTCAAGTTTTTTTTTTTTTTTTTTTTTTAATTTTTTATTGGCTTTACCTCTATAACATAACCGGCCAAGTGTTGATTACTGTTCTACTTACATGTCTATTTCACATTCAATTACAAAATTAGCTATCGTTTTATATAATTCAATGTCTTTCTTTTTTAGTATCAAATGAATATCGGGTGGAATTCCTTTTTTCATTAAAATTCGCCAAATAGGTCTACGAAGATTTTCAAATCTGCTGCATGCGAAGATAATGTGATCAGGATCTGCGATGGATTCGCCACAACTACACGAAGCATCCAATAGGATACCATTCCTAGTGAGATGAGCAGGGAGTCGTGAATGATTTGATATTAATTTGGAAAGGATTACAATTTGTCTGCGGTTGAGATCCAAGCTACTAAACCATGGTTGGAGCGAAACGTTAGAGATGATGCTGTGACAGAAACGTCCTTTAGTTCCTGAATTCCATTTTGCTTGCCATTTGTGCATTGTTGTACGCCGAATCGGAAACTGGATGTCGAATGATGTTAAAATATAATCTGCTGTACCACCATTGATGCACGCACTTTTCGCCTCTTGATCTGCCAACTCGTTCATTGGAATACCTCTGTGAGACGGAACCCATATCAGATGGATTTCGTACCCCATTCTTTGACCTTCAAGAATGGATTCTTTTATATCGTACCAAGCAACGGGATATTTTTGATTGATGTTGATTTTTTGCAGGCTCGTGAGACAACTCAAACTATCGGATAGGATAATATACTGAGCAACAGGAAGACTTACGATCATTTTCGCAGCATGCCTGATTGCCAGAAGCTCTGCCATATAAACGGATGCTTTACTGTCGAGTTTGATCCCTTCTGCAGGTGTTCCAAAGTTATTTACCACAGCATAACCTGTGCCTTGTATATCTTTCGACCCGTCAGTTGCCAAGATTTTCGCGTTGGCATACACTTCCAAGAGATAGTTTGACACCAAATCAGCTGCCGATGAGTTCTGGTGTTCTAAACATAACCGTTTAACAGTGAGATCAATGGATATTTTTGTTCTTACAACTTCACGGTTGAACATGTAGCATGGGAGATTATTTAGAGGCTGTTCAAGTGGAATGAATTCGTTAAGCATTCTTGTTGCGCGGTGTATTCCCGTAGCCACTAAGCCACCGTCCAAGATCGGTCTGGAATATTGTCGATGCCAAGAAAGGAGTGACGCTCTTTTATTTACAAAACGCATGACCGCAAGTTCTCTTCTTTGTTGCAGCGGAATAATACCAGCCATCACTTCGAGTGAACCTGTGTGGGTGGTTTTTGTGGAGCCCAAACAGATTCGAATTCCTGCCCATTGTAGTCTATCCAAAATAATGGCTTCTTTTTGTGATAACTCCGTCATAAATATGGAACCGTATTCCAATATTGATCTCACACATGACTTAAAAATAACTAACAATGCTGCTGGATGTGCTCCCCATAACTGGCCCGATATGCTTCGTAAAAAGTTAAGATACGGAGCTGTACGTTTCTGTACCTCTCTAATATGACACGACCACGACAGATTTCGTGTGAGGTACATGCCGAGTAACCTCAGGGATCTGACGTATTCCAAAGTGCAACCGCCGATATTTATTTCTGGAGGATTATCGCATTGTTGTGTCGAGATCAGGAGGCACTTACATTTCGTCGGCGAAAGTTCTAACCCAAGGTCGAAAATATTTTCCACAACTATATCCACTGCCCTTTGGAGAGATTCGCAACTATGCTCCAGTGAGGTTCCTCTTACAGCAATTGTTGTGTCATCGGCGTAATTTACGGTTATCACATCAGGAGGGACACTGTTGATCAATCCACTGATCACAACATTAAAGCATAACGGACTTAGTGGAGATCCCTGAGGAAGGCCTTTCCACGTTGTCCTAGATATTGAATCTAATCCACTCGAAATGCACAAATTCCTTTCTTCAAACAGATGGAAGATACTTTTTACTAGACATTCAGGGACTGTTAATGAGCGTAATTCGCGGACCAGAACATTAATTTCCACGTTGTCGTAGGCGGCTTTGATATCGAGGCTACATATCACCACATGCTCTCTTCTTTTCAAAGCTAAGGAAGCTTCGTTAATCAGTGGAAACAACGCATCCATTGTTCCTCGTCCTTTCCTAAAACCGTTGATAGCTGAAGGGAACAGGTTGTTGTTTTCGATGAAATGTTCTAGTCGATCTTTGATTATGAGTTCATACACTTTGCGAAAACATGAAGCTAACGCGATTGGACGAACAGCAGAAGGAGAAATCGGATCATGGCCACTTTTAGGAATCGGTACAATTTTATAGGTTTTCCAGCTTTCCGGAATTCTTCCTGAAGCAAAAATTTGACAATAGATTTTTCGCAACTGACTAAGCGCCGCCCATGGGAGACGATTTATGACGGAATATGGAACACCATCCAAACCAGGAGCCGAATCTTTACCGGTTTTCAAAACAGCTTGAATATCCGATACTGAGAATGGAAAACCAGTTTGAGAGCAACACGAACATTGTAGAAAAACCGGGGGTGGATTTTTGGCAGATGAGGGAGCCAACTTGTCCAAAACATCGTTGGCCAAATTGTCCGAAATTCTGATGTTTTTTGATGGCTCTCCGCGTCCTTTGAACCTTCTGGCCATCCTCCATAAGGTTGTGAGGGACGTAGAACTATCACAGCTATCACAAAAATGTTGCCAACTTTTCCTCTTCTTCTCGCGTACCAAATTTCTGAACCTTCGTTCTGTATTAGCGTACCCTTCGTAAGCTTCGGTTGACAGTTCCCGTTTCCAAGCGCGGAAAGCAACTCTGGTGGCTTTCTTCGCTTCTGTTAGCTCTTCGTCCCAATAGGGTTGCGGTATTCGGCGGGTGTGGTTTGAGTTTACTGATGGGCAGGACCTGCGCAGTGCTTGCCAAATCAGCTGAAAGAAGACATCAAAGCTATCCGGTTCTCCATTTTCGACGAATGATTCCTCGAGGCTTCCGGCAAAACGTTCCCAGTCGATTTTTCGAACATTAATTCCAGAGTAGAATTTCATCGCGCATGTAGTACTCGAATGAAAAACTATCGGAAAATGATCGCTTCCATTTGGTGAATCCAAAACCTCCCAGTCGAAGCACAAACTAAGGCTCGAAGAAACCAGCGTGATATCAATTGCGCCCCACGACCGGTTTACATCAAACCTAGTTGGCTGACCGTTGTTGAGAATGACGAGATGAGATGTTTCGATGGCTTGATGAAGACGGTCTCCACGTATGTTTCCATGCTCGCTTCCCCATAGGTGATGTTTTGCGTTAAAGTCTCCTCCAATGATGCACGGTTTCGGAACGGTTGATAAAAAATTTTCAAACTGAGTCTGCGATATGTTGGCTTGCGGGTGTATGTACACAGATACAATAGTGATCAACCCGGAGATGTATTTGATCTGGCAGGCAACGGCTTGAATATCCGCTGGCAGTGCAATAGGAAATGCTACGGGATTTAGTTCTGAACGAATCGCGATGGCTACGCCCATCGAGTTTCGTCTGTGATCTTTACGAAACATGGTGTGCTGCGGTAGATTAAAGTTTGTGTGACTGTCGAGATGTGTTTCACTCAAAAGCGAAATATTGATATTATGTGTATTTATGAGCTGGGTTAAGGATGAGCGTTTACTATTTATCCCTCTACAATTCCATTGTAGACATTGCAGAGTGTGATGTTCCCATCTATACAGCTTGCTGGTCCTATCGAGACTGAGCTCTGCTCTCGACTAAGCTTCCTTTTTATAGTCTC
The DNA here is from genome assembly GCF_029784155.1 of Uranotaenia lowii. Classification (NCBI taxonomy): domain Eukaryota; kingdom Metazoa; phylum Arthropoda; class Insecta; order Diptera; family Culicidae; genus Uranotaenia; species Uranotaenia lowii. The sequence goes on from NC_073693.1 coordinate 54,405,749, forward strand.
TTATGCTCTTGCAGTTTACCCAGTTTGTCAGGATACCACATCCTCCGCTTGCACAAACAGCTGTCACAATGCATTCAGGTATTTTTTAATCCATATCCAGCAAGTGTTCTCTTGATTCAGCTCTTTTCATCTTCGCTTTATCTATCCATCTGTTTTCCATTATTTCCTATAACATAAATAGTTTTCCCTTTTCTGGGGTTTTCCTAAATCGGAAATTCTTAGTGACTTTCTCAAGAGTTTTCATAATTCTTTATTTTTCCTACTTTTTTTTCTATTCAATTGTAGGTAAATGATAAACATTTGCAGTCACTATTCCGATTTCCCATTGTTATTTATTTCCTTTTCTTCCTAAATCATTTTATTCTTCCTATCATCTTCCGTTTCACTATCTTCCTCTTTTGTTTATTCTTCTGTTAACATTGTCTTTCTTTTTCCATTATCATTCTCTTGAAATTATATTTCTCTTTCCTCCCCCTTCCTTTTCTCATTTTTTTCGGGGATTTTCATCCTGTTGGATGATTTATCTCGTATCTTCCTTCTCCTATTATATATCTCTTTTCATTATCTTTCTTCCAATTGCCTTTTCTTTCCTTCGACTTTCTTTTTATCTTCTTCTCTATATTTTTCTTACCATCATTTTTCTTTGTCCATTTTCTTTCTTATTTGAGCCCTGGGCTAAACCCGGCTTCAAAATTGAACACTGCCTTGATCTTTTCTTGGACTAGTGTTTCGTTTAATTCATTTGCGCCTTGGGCAAATCCCGACTGCAAATATCAACACTGCCTTGAGATTAACTCGGACTAGTGTTTCCGTTTTATTTATTTGCGCCTTGGGCTAACCCTGACTGCAAATCATAACACTGCCTTGGGCTCAACCCGGACTAGTGTTTTGTTTTCATTTCTTTCAGTATGCACAAACAGTACTTTGCACACCACACTTTACGCACCATTTTTCTCACCGAATTCTCACTGTTTACATACCGCCCCGCAAGCGCCTCTCATATCGCAACCCTGCTCATATCGCAGCACCCGTCTCACTTTTCGCAGCTCCGGCCGCTTCTTTTGCACCACAAACTGCGGCTCCCAAACTTCTCGCAGCTTATTTTGCAGCGCTTCTCGAATCTCTTGCACCACACCGGCTCTAAACACTTCACCTCCCTCACAGCAAGACTCCTTTTTCTTCTAGGGGGGTAGTGCGTCTGACGGATCGCCAATGTGATGTTCCCATCTATACAGCTTGCTGGTCCTATCGAGACTGAGCTCTGCTCTCGACTAAGCTTCCTTTTTATAGTCTCTTATGCTCTTGCAGTTTACCCAGTTTGTCAGGATACCACACAGAGGAACGGTGGTTGTTAAAGTGCTTGGTGTGGTCTTTTCATAATCTGAGATTAGCAAAATAGCCTTTCATTTTATCACTAACAACATCTGAAATTCTCTCCAAAACCATTTGTTGGATTTTTTGTCGAGTTTCAATATCTTCCTCAGGAACTTCCAGAGCATCTGCAACGATATCGATGACCTCAGTAGATTCAATCGTCGATCGGATCGAATCGCAAACCCCGTCAGAAATGTTAACTTCAAGTTGGGGAAGCTCATCGTCCGAATCGACATTATAACGACGTTTGCTGGAAGGATTAGATCCATTCTTGTCAACATTATTTGTTTGGCAAGCTACTGCCACGGTGGATATTGTTGTTGGTTGAGAGATGATAGGTAGTGAGTTTGATGAATCATTTGAATTTGTTCCACAAAACCAATCGACACGTCCTTGTGAAAAAGTGTCACGCCGCTCTTTATCGGTTTTCTTTTTTTGAATTATTTTCGGACATAGCTTGTGATCATTGGCCCGATGGGAGCCTAAACAGTTAACGCACTGTGGCTCACTATTTTCACACGCATGATCTTCGCCGCCCACTTGCTCCAAGCACTGATTGCAGCGTTTAGCACTCTTGCATCCTTTTTTGTCATGTCCCAAGCGCCAGCAGTTACCACACTGGCGGACAGGATAAATGTATTGCTTAACAGCATAAAGCACTCTATTTAACTCGATGTGAGTAGGTAAATTCTGCCCAGCGAAAGTAAAAATCACCGTAAACAGGGCTTCCTCTTTATCATCAGCCAATTTTCTAAGCACACGACGAGCATGAACTATCTCCGGGTTATCAACTTGATTCGACTTGCGTTTATCGTAAGCATTAGCAAACTTCGATTCTTCATCACAAATATCCGGCTCAATATAGGCTACCCCCAGACACTCCACCAGCCGTTGGGGGATAAAAAAACGCACTTCATTTGAGGTACCGATGCCTGCTATTTCATTAGCAGCATCCCTCGATCGCATCAAAATTTTCATTTTGGTTTTAGAAACCGGCATAGCACGAATAAAATCGTCACCAAATTTCTTCACCAGACTTTTAGCAATCTTCGCAGCAGATATATTCCCGACATTTGTTTCAGCCATAACGAGATATGGCCCAGCATAATTTTCGTGATATTTCCGTACTCGAACTTCATTTTTCGATGACCTTGGTGTATCGTTGTGGGTCATTGCACCGCTCGACAATAGAGTGTGGAAGGAGAGAAGAAAAATAAATTAGATTTCAATTCAGCTCACACACACGATGTGCAACGTACCGTAGTTCAAACGAGACTGTAGAACGTCAAGTTTATAATAATTACAGTTCAAAATGATGGAATATAAATTGATGGGGTGTCTTGTGTTATGGTTTTACTTTTTATGATTTCTTTTCGTATTTTCTTTCCGAAAAAAGTGGGATACAACTTATTTTTGTTTACTTTGAAAATTTTATTGTTTCTTTCATAGCTGCTATCAAATTTAGAATAATTAAACACTTTACTATGGCACAGGCAAGGTGTTTAGCACTGGTGTTAGAATGGTGATGAACCGAAACCCAAACTTCCGACTTGAAGGTGTCCTCGGTTTAGAAAAGTTGGTAATAACAAAAACAAACCTGAAATCAAGAGGATAATGGTTTTGAAATCGAATTCATTTGATTACAAATTTCACAGGATTTTATATAATTTTCGATGTCTTTGTTCATGCCGAACCAATATACTGTTTTTCTCGCTAACTGTTTAAGTTTAGTTATGCCCGAATGATTAGCATGGAGCATCTTCAAAATAGCATATTTCATTTTAGATGGTATAACCCGATCTTGGAAAAGTAAACAACCTTCAATTACCTCCAATTCTTGGTGAGCAGAGTAAACATCCTTAAATTCTTTACTTAATCTTTCCGGCCAACCCTTTGAAATATAATTTAAAATCCTCGATGTGAAAATATCCATTTTCGTTTCAAAAGCAATCTCTTTGTAATTGAGCGGAAATTCTGATGTAAAATTTAAGCTTTTCACGTATTCTCTGTCTAATTCTTTTGGAACAGGTTGATCTAAAGGGTATCGAGAGCAGAAATCTGCGTTACCCATTCTTGACGATTGTCTATAAAATATATCATAATCATAAATTGAAAGTTCTAGAAGATATCTTTGTAACCTGGTTACAGAAATAGCATTTTTACCATGTTTACCAAAAATCCCAATCAGCGGCTTATGATCGGTGAATATTGTAAAATGTTTACCATATAGAAACTTATGAAATTTTTTTATCGTTGTTACTATCGCTAATGCCTCTAAATGTAAAATGGGGTAATTCTTTTGTGCATGATTTAGAGAAAATGAAGTAAATGCAATAGGTTTTTCCACCCCATTTACTAAATGAGCAATGACCCCTCCCAAACCATATGAACTAGCATCAGTTACCACAACAACCGGTTTTGATGGATCAAAATATTCTAAAATTTTGGGTTTTAACAAATATCTTTTGCAATCATTGAAAACTTTTTCACAATTATCTGTCCAAATATATTTCGTGTCTTTTTTTAACAAAGCGTACAAGCCACTAAGACGAGAAGACAAATTGGGAATAAATTTGGAATAAAATGTGATTAACCCTAAAAACGCTTTTAATTCCGTCACATTTTTCGGTGATTTAGCTTCACTGATTGTTTTAGTCTTTTCTGGACAAGGCAACAATCCCTGGTCCGTCAATATGTGTCCTACCCAAGTAACAATTTTAGTTTTATAAGAAACTGGAAGGGTACTTCTATACTTTGTTATAAATCAACGTTTAGTTTTATAAACCCCATTAAAACATCTTTAAAACACTTACAAGTGTAAAAAGGCCCACCTACAGGAGGTTCTGGAGGACACATTACAAGTACCTTATACAACCGTTATGGATTTGTGGTAGCTGTCAAATTTCAGTTTGGGTGAATTTTTAATTTCTTGACAGCGGTTTAGAATTGATTGAAAAAAAAAAACAACGGGGAAAATATTCTGACTGGACACACAAAATAAGATGCATGGTTCCATTTTGTAAGGAATAAACAGCATAATAAATAATTCGTTTAATCCAATTAAAATGTGTGATGTTTTTCGCTTTACACATGCATAAATCTTATGCGCTTAAAATTTTATCGATGGATTTTTCGAAAAAGACGTGAAAAAAACGCGCTCCACAAAAGTTTTGCAAAATAAGAGAATAAAATACATAAAAATTTATGTTCCAACATAATAATTAGATCTGGATTTCTGTAATTTATGAGTATTTTATAAAATGTTTGTGAGGATATAAGCAGGTGATAGTTGCAGTTTTTATGGGAAATAACCCCTTATAATATTAAAAATCATGAGAATTATTTTCTCAAAATATTCAATTTACCATCCGAAAATGGCGTTTCAGCTGATGAGATGAACATGAATTCGTGATTCTAAGAAACAATAAAAAACACTCCAGAATTCACTTTTTATTCAATTTTTATTTATTCCGGGTGTGTTGCTGAAGAAAAATTAAAATCCGATATCGACTTATCACTTCACTCATATAACATCCAGACCAGGGATTGAAATGCTCTTGCTCAAGCGGCTGAGCATCAATGCTCTTGAAGCTCGAGAGCGAAGAAAGCTGGAGCCAATTCTAGCCCAACAATAAATGCTCAAATTAAGCTCATACCTCTTCTGGCTCTAGGAGACAAGGTTTTGCATTTTGCTTTGAGTTTGTTAGCTCAAGGAGCCGAAATTTCTTGAGCTTGCTGGCTCAGCAAAATTGTAACACTTGAGCTTAGTGATGTGTATTGACTTTGCTATTGTGGTGCTGTGTGAGCCAACGGCTTTTCTTTGTGCACCAGAAACTGTGAAAGTGCTTGTTGGGATTATTACATGAATGTAAGAGATTTCTTGTTACTGGTAAAAGTTACCAGCTATAGTAACTATGAAATAGTAAAATTTACAATTTTTCGGGAAAAACGCCAAATGAAAGGGCTTGTTGCGTAGATTATTAAAATCAATGTTAGAGAGTTCTAGTAACTAGTAAAAGTTACCATCACTAGTAACTATGAAATAGTAAAATTTCGAAATTTTCGGGAAAAACGCCAAATGAAAGGGCTTGTCGCCAGGATTATAAAAATCAATGTTAGAGAGTTCTAGTAACTAGTAAAAGTTACCAGCACTAGTAACTATGAAATAGTAGTAAAATTTCGAAATTTTCGGGAAAAACGCCAAATGAAAGGGCTTTTTGCGAGGATTATAAAAATCAATGTTAGAGAGTTCTAGTAACTAGTAAAAGTTACCAGCACTAGTAACTATGAAATAGTAAAATTTACAATTTTTCGCGAAAAACGTCAAATGAAAGGGCTTTTTGCGAGGATTATAAAAATCAATGTTAAAGAGTCCTAGTTACTAGTAAAAGTTACCAGCACTAGTAACTATAAAATAGTAAAATTTACAATTTTTCGGGAAAAACGCCATATGAAAGGGCTTTTTGCGTGGATTATTAAAATCAATGTTAGAGAGTTCTAGTAACTAGTAAAAGTTACCATCACTAGTAACTATGAAATAGTAAAATTTCGAAATTTTCGGGAAAAACGCCAAATGAAAGGGCTTGTCGCGAGGATTAATTGAATCAATGTTAGAGAGTTCTAGTAACTAGTAAAAGTTACCAGCACTAGTAACTATGAAATAGTAAAATTTCGAAATTTTCGGGAAAAACGCCAAATGATAGGGCTTGTTGCGTGGATTATAAAAATCAATGTTAGAGAGTTCTAGTAACTAGTAAAAGTTACCAGCACTAGCAACTATGAAATAGTAAAATTGACAATTTTTCGGGAAAAACGTCACTCTCTTACATTGATTTTTATAATCCTCGCAACAAGCCCTTTCATTTGGCGTTTTTCCCGAAAAATTGTAAATTTTACTATTTTATAGTTACTAGTGCTGGTAACTTTTACTAGTAACTAGAACTCTCTTACATTGATTTTTATAATCCTCGCAACAAGCCCTTTCATTTGGCGTTTTTCCCGAAAAATTGTAAATTTTACTATTTTATAGTTACTAGTGCTGGTAACTTTTACTAGTAACTAGAACTCTCTAACATTGATTTTATCAATCCTCGCAAAAAGCCCTTTCATTTGGCGTTTTTCCCGAAAAATTGTAAATTTTACTATTTCATAGTTACTAGTGCTGGTAACTTTTACTAGTTACTAAAACTCTCTAACATTGATTTTAATAATCCTCGCGACAAGCCCTTTCATTTGACGTTTTTCCCGAAAAATTGTAAATTTTACTATTTCATAGTTGCTAGTGATGGTAACTTTTACTACCCGAATAGAATTGTACAATGAAAAAACCATGAATTCCATATTCACAAACCATAAATTTCATGGTTTACACAATGCTTATTATCGTCCACGATACCGTGAATGCACATTGGAATTCATAGTTTCCGACCATACATTTCACTGTTTTGGCGAAAATAACCATGAAAAAGGGGTATTGTTATGCAGCGTGACCATGAAAAAAATGGCGATTTCCCATACATTCGGAAGCTCAAAAATATGAAGTTCATGGTGATAACAGCTTCCACTTTTTCATAGTAAAACCATGAAAATCCGTTTATTTCCATTGTTGAAATGAAGATGTAAATCAAGGTTTTTCTATGGTATATAATTATTGTTTCAACCATGAAATTTCATGGTTTACTAGAACAATTTAATTTTTATGGATTGGAAATTTAAGTTATTTCTCGTTTCAAGGAATTTTATTCACGATTAGTTGTGCTTTTGAACAAACTTTGTAAACTTTTATTCAAAAGCACGGCCAATCAGGAATATAATTCCTTAAAACAAGAAAAACTGAAGCAAACTAGTTAATTAAAAAAGAAATTAAGAATAATTTTACTTTAATTTATAAATGATTAAATTGCCTTTCAATATAAAGATTGTTGTTGCTAAAATTCAGCCCTGATTTGAACTTAACTCTAGTTATCAAAATTCAGACTACAAACTGTTGCAAAACTGACTGTTTTGCATTGACGGGAGATTTCTGAACCAAGAACTGTCGCAAATAGGCTGCCCAATCTGATCCAAACCTGGAGTTCGAATTACTGGTTCCCGACGCTCGGTTACAGTATAATTTGTCCACATTAACAATATTGATGTACACAGAGTATGCTAGAAAAAAAATATATTGATAAGCACAAATTTAAAGGTTTTAAGTACCAGTAAACAGATACTTACAGACACACTCCATGATGCTCATTGCCACATTAGTACGTCGAGGCAATACTTTTCAGGAGCCCGCTTGTTTCGTTCCAGCATATCATCCGTTCCATTCCGTTCCAGCATATCATCCAGATTGAGAATTCCTTTAGTGAAGACAGATGATTTTTTACTACGGCGTTTACATAGCTTATTTCCGTGGACACAGGTATGCAACCAGGTTGTCTATAACAATAAGTTTGAATACCGTTTCCGGAACTGGTGGCGAACGAATTGGTGGAGGAAGCTCGGACGAAGTTCCAGCACCCCCAATAGCTTTGTCACTCGGAAAATTACCGGAATCGTTGTCCTCATACTGCAATGGGTGTGAACCAGTGAAGCAACTGGTTTGGGGTGGTTTTTGATAGATTCTTGTGGCCAATCTGTCATCGTACCCAAGTAGTCGCAAATGCCTCCGCCCATTTTCGCTGTAGAAGCGGCGCCGCGGAACTGCTAAAAATCTGTAAAAAAAAAATTATGAGTTGAAAAAAAACCTAGTTATTCATAAAAAGGGACTTACCACGTCGTTTTCACAATAAAATTGTCAGCGGAACAAAAATATTATTTTGGCCAAAATGGCGGGCTGCACAAAAACAAAACTCATACACGAAAAAATTGTTATGCTCAAAACTAGCAAAATTTTACTAATGTTTGATTTGGTTTGGATCTTCTTTTCACCATGAAGTACACTGTAACAATAATAATCACAATAAAATTGTTGTAATACCGTGTTTCTGATATTTTCAAAAACAATTAAAAACCGATGAAGTTTATTGTTAAACTGAAAATCATTGTTCGGTTATCTTAATACCATGGTCTTTGCTATTCGGGTAGTTACTAGAACTCTCTAACATTGATTTTTATAATCCTCGCGACAAGCCCTTTCATTTGGCGTTTTTCCCGAAAATTTCGAAATTTTACTATTTCATAGTTACTAGTGATGGTAACTTTTACTAGTTACTAGAACTCTCTAACATTGATTTTAATAGTCCACGCAACAAGCCCTTTCATTTGGCGTTTTTCCCGAAAAATTGTAAATTTTACTATTTCATAGTTACTAGTGCTGGTAACTTTTACTAGTTACTAGAACTCTCTAACATTGATTTTAATAATCCTCGCGACAAGCCCTTTCATTTGACGTTTTTCCCGAAAAATTGAAAATTTTACTATTTCATAGTTGCTAGTGATGGTAACTTTTACCACACGATAAGGATTTTTTCTTACTTTGCAAGTATCGATAAATAAATAAATAAATAAATAAATAGTTACTAGAACTCTCTAACATTGATTTTTATAATCCTCGCGACAAGCCCTTTCGTTTGGCGTTTTTCCCGAAAATTTCGAAATTTTAGTATTTCATAGTTACTAGTGATGGTAACTTTTACTAGTTACTAGAACTCTCTAACATTGATTTTAATAATCCACGCAACAAGCCCTTTCATTTGGCGTTTTTCCCGAAAACTTGTAAATTTTACTATTTCATAGTTACTAGTGCTGGTAACTTTTACTAGTAACTAGAACTCTCTTACATTGATTTTTATAATCCTCGCAACAACCCGCATAATCAATTACAATATATAGAGAATATTCTATATTGTCTCTAAACGTTATCGTTTATTGTAAAGTGAACAGTATATGTACAATAACACAGACCATATTAACAATCTGTATTATGATTATCTGTTAAAGTACCATATGGGGAAAGGGCTGTTAAGCATGTTTACCATTCAAAAAGAGCGATTTTTTCGAACAAATATTTCATGCTACATTATTGGATACGGTTAAAATATCATCCACTTTTGGCGAGCAAAACAATCTACCTGAATGTTCTAGCTACGTTGGAATACAAAATCATAGATTTCATCAACTTCAATGGATATAGTTTGCTTATAGTAGTTTGTAGTAAAAATAACGCTCAATCATACGTTCCGCATATTGTAAAATATTTTTAAAAAGAGCTTCCCTGTACCATAACCAATATAGTTCCAATTCTTTCCCACAAAAAATAAAATAAAATTAAAAAATTTAAATGTTGAGATTTTTATTTTTTATTTATGATATTATACATGGATTATACAATCTTACCTATTTGTGCAGATCTGCATTGTTCAGCCTTTCAGTAGATTTTTTTTCCGCTCTCCGCTCAGCAGAGATCTTTGTTTCTGTAATTTCATTAGTTTTATTTAATCTCACTAGTTTTTATCGATAATATAATATAGTTTTACTTACTTTTCGCGTTCTGTGTGTTTTTCTCAGCGTGATTCTTTTTTTTCGGAGCCATTTTGAACACAGTTTTCAGTTCCGAACCTGGCGTGGGGTTGCCGACACAAATTTTAACGAAGTGAAGTGAAAATTAGCAGATGCTGAACCCAAGAGCGAAAAAATGCATAAGCTCACAACTACATCTTAAAATAACAATATTAGTTATTATCCGCAAGAGGTGAAATGATAACGACTTGTCTAACTCATACAATGTTGTCAATGTTGTTTTTTTTTTAATTTAATGTCTAATGCTAAGAAAATATAAGGAAACTTTGTCGTACACTGTTAGAGTCCTGGATAAGGTCCAGAGACAATATTCAAAGGTTGCAAATTTTTATTCTCTTATTATACTATACTTACTAAATCATATATCATATTGTCACTGTCACTGATACGATCCTGTCATAATTTATTGAGGTAATAAAATTTTGAACATGTATAATGAAATGATACTTGGAAGATATTTCATACTGGTACTGCTACCAATATATTAAGTTAATAGTTAGTACTATATCCCCAACTGTTTTTAATTATGCGGGAAGCCCTTTCATTTGGCGTTTTTCCCGAAAAAATGTAAATTTTACTATTTCATAGTTACTAGTGCTGGTAACTTTTACTAGTTACTAGAACTCTCTAACATTGATTTTAATAATCCTCTAATACTGGTAACTTTTACTAGTTTCTAAAACCGTCCAACATTGATTTTAAAAATCCATGCGACAAGCCCTTTTTTATTTAATTCTCGAACAGCAGCAGTGAAAACAAGCTCAACAAATTTGAATCGGTTGAGCCAACAAGCTCAAGCTCCTCTGGAGGCATGAGCTAACGAGCTCACAAGCCAAAAAAAGAGCTAAGGTTTCTTCCAAATAAGAGCTTAGCAATACGAAGCTCCGGAGACAAAAACGATAGGAGCTTCGTCGATTGCTTTGTAAGCGGAGCTATGGAAAAAATGAGCTATGAAGCTCGCTCAAATGAGACTAATTTTCAATCCCTGATCCAGACACATTTGTGACTTTTGATGGCCGGGGCAATTGTATCGGATTGCGGACGGACAGGTAAGGCAGGGGATGCATTGTCTTCATGTTTCCAGATATGACCTAAAGCAGTTAAGAAAACATATTAGCTCCACGATAAGGATTATCAAATGATGAAAAATTTACCTTTTTTTGATTTTAGGAATCGATTGCAAAATCCTTTTTTTTTTGTTTTCTTGTTCATCTTCTTTTCGTTGTTTTTATTTATTTTTCGATCAGTGACACTTGACGTTTTATGACATTTTGACAGGGTTTTATAGCAAGGTTTTGTAATTGCTTTATAGCGGCTTTCAAAACCGCTATATACACGGAGAATAAAATATTCTTAAATTTGATTGAGGTTTTCTAAACAGGTTTTATAATCGTCCCGTAGATATCCTGAAAGTGGTATTTGTAAATGTCTTGTCGAAAGACGCTTCACGGCTATAAAGACTTTCGCAATTACGTTATAAAACTTCGAAATTTTACTATAAAACCATCAAGTGTTTAAAATGTTGCTTGGGCTAAATAGGGTAGCTGATTAACAAAAAATTTGCATTTCTTTAAATTCACCTTAATGTTAGCTTTAGCTAACTTATCTAAAACCAAATAAAGTTTGTCTTTACAGGAAACTAAATTCTTCCCAGCAATTAAAACATCGTCTAAATAGCAGCAAACTCCTTCAATTCCGTGTAGTATTTTTTCCATTATTCTTTGAAAAATTGAGGCACTTGATGCCGCCCCTTGAGGCAAACGATTGTAAGAGTAAAGTCCTTTAATAGTGTTAATTATCATAAACTTTTTAGACCTTTCTGATAGAAGCAACTGAGTGTACGCTCCAGCCAGATCTAAAGAACAAAAAAATTTTGAATTAGACAGTTTCGAGAAAATATCCTGTGCTAGAGGCAGTGGGTAGGTGTTCGGTACTATAACCTTGTTTATGGAAACCTTACAATCAATGACTAGCCTGATACTTTGATCTTTCTTAATGACTACCACCACTGGCGAAGCCCATTCGCTCACTTCAATAGGTGTTATCAAGGACTATAAAAATCGCTCACTCCTCGAAACGCACACGAAAATGCTTCGCCGCCGGCTCGCTATTCGTTTGTTTTCAATACAATCACGAACAGCAACAAAAACGATTCTACGACGACGGTTTCTATGCTGCTCGTATTAAAAAACATTCATGAGCGAGTCTGAGAAACGGGATCACGAGAGACTCGAATTTAGTTCATGAGAATTTTGATACCGAGCTTGCTGTCTGTTTAGGGAAAGAAGTACGCCAGTTCAGAAGAAAAAAGTAAGAAGGATAAAAAGAAAATTAAGAATCTTTCGGCTCGTCCTTCTCAGAGACAAACCGTCCGTTACGTCCGGGCACCGATCGTTTAAAGATTGGCTTGGCCTACACAAGTGCACACTGTTGCTGTAGATGTTTTTGATGTTCCTTCAAGCTCGTAGCTTAAAAAATTGACGAACATTCTTTCGTAGAAAGCAATAATAACAGCACTAGCAAGAAGCAAACAATTCTTTTGGCTCGGCATATTTGCCTGAAAAGAATAATAACATCACCAAAATGGATTGGATGTGCCGGCCGTATACACACTGTTCTTCTTATTTTCGATTCCTTTTGGCCAACACGGCTTGGCGTCATCTTTGTTGCTGTTAGTGTTTGTTCAATCTTAAGCTTTGCAAAAGGACGAACACTTTTCCACGGGAAAGAATAATACCATTACTAACACGGCTCATGAGCGGGTTGGTAATAAGTTTCATGAATCGGCTCGCTGCTACGCAATCGTCGGGTTGATGCTAGATTTTGTGTGCGGAGAAGGAAGCAAGGCAAAAAGGAATCAGGAGCCTTGGTCGTGTTATCGTTTTGGTCGGGCTTGATTCGTGAGAACATGAGATTCTCGTTCACACCTCATTCGCGTTCCAGGGCATTTTTATGAGCAAAAATCGGAGCGATGCAGGCTCCGTCGCTCGTTTGAATGAGTTTTTCAATCCTTGGGTGTTATTATATTGTCGTTTTCAAGCTCTTGCAAATGATCAAGTACCTTATCCCGCAACCGCAATGGAACCTCGTACGCCCTTTTGAGAATTGGAGTGTTATCTTTCAACACTAAGTCACCTTCGAACCCAACTATCGGTTTCGATCTATCTCTATCAAAAACGCTCTGAAACTTACTCGTAATATCTTGAACTATATGCTCCTCTTTAAGTAAATGAATGGTTTCCTCCGGGTCAGCCACCTTAGTAAACGATTTTCGCCAACCAACGCAGAAAATATCTAACCATGTCCGGCCCATCAAAGGTATGAATTCGTTGCCACATTGAAGCACCACCACATGTACCAAAGCCTCTACTCCATTCAGCTGCGCGCACACATTGAATTTGCCCAAAACCTTTAATCGTTTCCCATCAATCACCACCAAACGCTTGTTACAGTTGTATAGCTCAAAATTATTAAAAGCCCTTTTAAAAAACTCTTCAGAAATAACCGTTTCCGCCGACCCAGAATCTATTTCCATTGTAAAATTTCGTTTGTCAATAACAACCTTCACGTAACATGGCTCATTGATTTTCTTGATTGAAGAAATCATCAAACAAGACTCCTCTGTCTCAGAATCAGAAGTCATATCAAGTTTTAACCTTTTGAATAAAGCTGATGTGGACCCACTTGGTTTCGGAGAATCAACAAATCTAACCGCTGATTGCTGTCTGGAATTATAGTTCCTGGGTGTATTGTTGTAACGTTTACGCAAATAGCAGTAATCTTTAGTATGGCCCTTCTTATCACAATAAGTGCACACATAAACTCTCTTGTAGGGCCTCCTTCTCTCCCTGCTATTATTTCTATCTCTGTATCTTGGCGATCTATCTCCACTATTACTACGCTGCCTGAAATTCGATCTTACTGGAGGTCTTTCCTCCCGTCTACCCAAACGAGCTATAACACCTCCACGATTCTCCTCCCCATTCAAACGACGCGATTTCTCCAAAGCCAATTCATTACTTATACTGTATTTGTTTTCTCCACTCGTGGAGTGTTCCACCGTACCCGATAAAAACAAACACAAATCCTCGCCAGTGTATTGCTACCTCGCTCACTCACACGCTCTCTCGCAACACTGGCAAAATTATCGGTGGGCCACCGTCCGTAAGCAGAACTCCGACAGATCAAAACCAGTGCAACACCGTCCGAATAAACAAACAGTTTGACAGCACCTAGTGGTGCACCAGTGCAACACTAGTGCAACACTCGGCATAAACAAATACGGTATTAGTAACATTTTTTCTGCTTTAGCCGCAGTCAACCCGAATAGAACAGAACCATGGTATCACATTCTTTTTCCATTGAATTTCAATGTGACCATGAACTTCATGGTAAAAACAACATCCGGCGAGCGTAAATTTTTCAAGAGTTCACAATTCCAAGTTTTTCGTGTAGGGCGATTTTTTGACAGCCGCAGCTCGTGGAACGTTTTTTTTCTCTCCGCAATCATTCTCGGTCGGGAGAAGGGTTTTCGAAAGTTTTTTTTATAGGTTTTAGAAGGTTTTTTTAATATGTTTATTCAAAGTGTTCGGAGATTGGCGCAACGGTAAGTTAAAGTTAAAGTTAACAGGAGACAATCATTAATAATATTTTATATTCTAGCATCAAACACTCTGCGGATGGCACAGGTTCCGGTAGCCAATGGATGACGGGATGCGAGCCTCAAAGCAGTCCAGTGAATAATGAATTGTAAGCACAGATGAACAGATGTACAAGCTCGAACAAAAAATCTTCAGAAACTTGTGTAAAATTTCCAGTGCTCTATTTTAAAGAAGCCGTTAAAAAATGACGAAAAACAATGCCATCTATTGATAGATTTCTATTTTTTGAACGGCGCAATAGATGGCACTGTATCTAGATAGCTCTTTTAAATGTAACAATTTCTCGGAAGGACGCAATGGTGTTTGAATTCAAAAATGAAAATTTAAATACAATAAGAACAATTATTCTTTAAAATTAGATCAACCACGAATAATTTTAAGCTGAGGAAAATAGCATCATCATATTTTTTTAACTTCAGAGACTGCCGAAATAACAAAGAGATGTATAAGCTTGAATTATAATATTCCAGAAACCAGTGCAAAATTTCAAATGCTATCATTTAAACAAGCCGAATAAACTTTTGAAGTTCCTCATTCTTGAAAGAACACAATCGTATATAATCTCAAAAATTAATAAATTAACATCGTAGTAGAATGGACGGCTTCAATATATTCACAAAAAGGTAAATTTGCCTGTTTCATTTTGCTTCATTATTTTTACTAAAAATAGACTAATCAAGAACTTCGGACAAGCCAGACGAACCAGTTATTTTATCCAGTTGAGCTTAAAATTAACAACTCAACGAAGAAATACCGATTCTAGGCTTCTCTGAGCGGGCATTTTCACGCATCATATCTGTTTATATTAAGAGCTTCATATCATGCTAGTTTGAAGCAATTAGAAAAAAAGCTTTGCTAAAAATTTTGATAATGCAAATCATAAATGTGTAACGAATCTTCAACACCAATTTGCTCGCAACTCGTCAAATAGTAATACGACCTTTTCATAATTGACTAAAAGTTTGATATTTTGTTTTGTTTACATTTAATTTTCTTCTTGACAGTTCTCTCTAGTGTCCTTGGAGACATCTGGTGGCTCAACCAAAACACATAAAATTGATTGAAAACGGTCGTTGGAACTTTACACACGTTTCAAGGCTTAGCTTGTACATCAGTTCATCAGTGTTGTAAGTAATGTGTCAAGATTATTAGAATAAATAATAAATGTCAAGAAATTTATTGTTTTTTTTTCTAAAACAAACATGAAAAAATGATGACAGAAAAAAATCGAGTACAAAAAAACCCACCATAAGCAAAATTTTTATTACAGCGGTTTAACAATGAAAATCATCGGATTTTCATGATTTTACTATGAAAAATTGGAAGATGCTACAACAATGAACTTCATATTTTTGGGCTTCTCAATGTATGGAAAATCGCCATTTTTTTCATGGTCACGCTGCATAACAATACCCCTTTTTCATGGTTATTTTCGGCAAAACGATGAAATGTACGGTCGTAAACTATGAATTCCAATGTGTATTCACGGTATCGTGGACGATTATAATCATGGTGTAAACCATACAATTTATGGTTTGTGAATATGGAATTCATGGTGTTTTCACGGTGCAATCCTATTCGGGAAATTATCCTCATTGAACATTCTGCTTTGCAATTGTTTATCATAAGTTCCAATTACTAATAAGTCTCTTATGAATCTTTCTTTTAATGTACCGAAATTGCATTCTTCCGCCGCTAATTTCACTGCCAAAATGAAATCAATCGCTTTCTCATCGCATCTCTGTCTTCTGGTCCAAAATTCATTACTTATTATGACTTCAGAATCAGTTTTATCATAATATTTCTTAAGAGCGTCTATAATATCTTTGTAGGAAATGTCTTTAACATCCCTACCCGGAAAAAGCAACTTTACCCTAGAATACACCTCTGTTCCACACACAGCCAGAAAAGAAGATTTGTACTTGGCCTCCGCGTAGTTATTATGGATAAATATCCATTCCAATTGTTCCACGTATTGACAAAAGGATATTGACCCCGGAATGAAATGCTCGGTCGTAGTAGAAAGAGCCATACTTTGATCAAAATTTAAAAAAATAATAAATTTAGATTTCGAATTCAATAGATAAGTTTAATAAATGATTTTTGTTTAAAAAACACAAAAGACGTCCACAAAATGAAAAAAAAATAAAAAAAAATGAAAAGAAATAAAAAATAATTAATATAAATCCAATCACTAAAATGTAAAAAAAATAAATAAATAAATGTAAATAAAATATTTAGTCAATGTCGAAAATATATTTAAAAAAATCACAGTAAAAATAATGCTTCGTCAAAAATCACATACCTGAAAACAGCAGCACCAATCACCTGTTTCACAAGCAATTAGCTTGAAAAAACAAACCAACGCAAACTTGAAAAAAAAACTTCAGCAACAGCAACCGAACGCAATATCCGCCAACCAGCAGACAGCAGCAAAAAGCACTTCCGAGCAACAGCAACAAAAATTCTTTCTCCAACGCTTTTGTTGAACCGCCCTAACAAAACGGAACACGTTTTTCTTGGTTCTACAAAATGGCGATTTACCCAATCACCAGCCGACAATGAAAGAGCCAAATGCTTAAAATGGCCACCTCTCTAGAAAATTACTCTGTGACCGACGCCAACTTGCGATCAACTTTCCGGAAATCGTTCCACAGCTTTAGCATGAACGGTGCGTTAAGAAAAGTACTTTTAAATCACTGTTAATGTCCAATAAATTTTACCACGTCAAACCAAACTCACAAAACTTTTTTACTTTCCCTCGTCGCCACTGATTTATCTTCAAAACCACAAAGTTGTAGGAAGTTTCTTCGGAGGAAATAATAAAAAGCGTGTTGCTTCGGTGCCAGCCAAAATAGAAGAGACTGTATTTCTCCTGTTTATTACAATTCTCCGTCCCTGCAGTAGAATAGCTTTCGTGTTGAGATCGGCTTGAAGAGACGATCTCTTTTTCTCTCGAGGGTTTTACCCAACATGTCGAAAGTCGACAAAACACGCTTAATGCAGACACATCAGAGGAATGATTTAGTTTTAGATATTGAAAACAAAGTTTCACATCATCTCACCTTTCTTCTTGTTAGCACAGACCCTTCTAAAGGGAATTCTGGATGCTTGGGCAGAGACTCGAAATTCCGCGGTCGTCCGCCATTGATGGGTGAGTTGATTCCGTGAATTCTAATTTCCGGAAACGAAAAACCATTTAGGGATCTAAGGCGTCCATTTTCATATTGGTACTGCTCGCTTTTAATTGTATATTCTGAAAAAAAGAAATATGAAAATGTTGCTTGAATAGAAACTGTTCTGATCATTAGAAAAATTCGCAGGCATCTTTTAAAAATACACAAAATACATACCGTTCTATTTGTTGAGCTTCACTTTTTTGTACGGATGGGCTGAAATTAATCAACTTCAATTTCAGTTGAACAGCGACACAAAAAACGAACAAAACCTCTGAGCAAATTTATAATGTATTATTATTCAAAACTGTATAATTTATTAGATTTTCTTATACATTCTACCGATCGAGTGTGGCTCGCGAGATTCATTGGATTTTCCTATAAATTTTAATGGGTCAATCTCTTTTAGGACCTAACTGTAAAATTTATTGTTTTTCCCGGTCCTTTTTAGTGAATAAATCGTTAGCTTGTATGCGGACCATAAGAGCAAACGCACCAATAAGTGAGTATACGCGGCCCGGTTTTGCTCATTTCAGCGGACCGGTTTTGGGATACACACTCTTTCGCGCACCGGGCGGTAGCATAATTATTTTTAAATTTAGCATTGCACTGAGAAAACTTTTGACGAAAATCTTATTCTTAAATTAATACGGACCGAGTAAATTTTCGGAGTCGTCCACCAAACGGCTCTTCTTAGTTACATGATCATTTTTGGTCATAAAATACGATGCTTCGAGTTTGTTTATCTGAAATTGAGTGAGAAAGGAAAAAATGTTATCAAAATTCATAGGTAGAAAAAAGTCCTAAACAATATGAAATACAAAATAAATAACTCACCATCAGAACCAGCAATTGCACTTTCTCGTTCAATTCCTGGAAAAAATCCGAAAAAATGTAACGAAATTGCGAATTCAACTGTTTATTCAAAAAAAAAATCCATCCACAATTTTAATCTCATAAACATTTTTTCTTAAAATGAATATCAACAAACATCCACACGCTGCGACGTCGTTTGTTTAATTCTGCTTAAATCTTCAATTTCTTTTTCTGTCCAACGTGCTGACTGAAATAGTTGCTGCTCCGAAAAACTGGGTCCCATTAGTTGCAAACTTATTGAGAGACCTCGTTTCGAAAGCCGAATTGGTAGGGACAGTAATGGAATGCCACCCATACGGTTGGATACAAAAATCCTGCACAGCGCACTGGTCTCGATTATTATTACTCCGAAAAAAATCCTTGAAGCTTTACTCAAGGTTGTGGGAGTCAGTAAAATGTTTACTACATGGAATGCACAATCAAAATTTTCAGAAAGCAATCGTCGGACTTGAAGGGCTTTTCGGAAATATTTCATGGAATTAGTTTTTGCGCAATAAAAAAAGTTTCCGCTTAGCGTTCGTTTGTTTGATTCTGCTTAAAACGGTAGAATTTTTTCAGTGCATGTTTGATCTCACCCCTTTCTAGTGAGCAAATTTGGTGATTTTGTCGGTCCCGACGGCAACGGCCCTATTTTGCTCACCTTCATACTAACCCCCGGTGCGGTATGGAAGTGATCAAACTCGTGAGCATTTTCACTTTGCTCGCGATTGCTGCGGATGCCCTAAGAGCAAACGCACCAATACGAGAGTACACACAAAATTTCTGTGGCCGAAAATTAGCAAAATTTTGCTCAAATTTGACCAGCTAAGTTTTTAGCAATCAATTTAGCAAAAAAAAATTACTGGAATTTTAGCAAAATAGTCCAAAGTGTCCGGACTAAATTTTTACTTATTTTTCAGCAATAAAAATTATTGTTTGCTGAAATTTTAGCAATAATTTTTTTATCCCAAAAATTACTAGAATTTTAGTTATTTTTCAAGCCCTTGTTTCTTTTGGTTTGTGATATTAATGTTTAAATAAAAAATTCTAATATTTTGTTATCTTTTTATTCTCCACCATTTTACTCCGCACAATTCTTCATCGTGTCAACCAGGTTCATCCACCGACCGAATAATAAACAAGTGGTTAACCAGCTTACTCGATAACTGACCCGCTTTAATGGTTTGCATTCGGTGATAAATCTGAAAAAAATAAATCATTTTATTCATTTATATGCATGAATTTTTTTTTTATGTTTTTTTTTTATTTCTGATCAGCTGGAATTTTAACATAGATACTTAAAATTCAAATCGAAAGCAGATTGAAATTACATTTTCTGATTTCAAATTAAGTTTGGAGATTGAGAATGAGGCATCTATTTAATTTATCAGGTAGCAATTTTAGATTCAGTTTTCAGAGTTCAGAGTAAGAGTTAGAATAAAAATGCCTTTATTCAATTTAATGCCTTCTTTCAGAACATGAAGAAATTAGAATTCTTTTTAAAATTTCGAATGCTTTTTTAACACACAGATTAAGTTAAACAGTTTATAAATACAATAACAAAAGTAAGTCACTTGGGGATAAGGAATGAAATTTTGTAAATATGCAAAAGAATCCGATTTCGGAATACTATTTCAGAAATGAATAATTAAACAAAATTTTACCTGCTAATCGATGTCTTATATAAGAATCTTAGGAGATTAACAAACTTCACGGTCCTCCCCTCTTATTCAACGATTTTTTGATTGGAGACACTTTTTCCCACTGGTTGCGGTCAGTTACAACTTCCCGGATGCCTTTCTGAAAAAAGAAAATAATTAGAGAATTTTGCATAAATTGGTAAAGATGTAAAAAAAAATACATCATTTGGTAGTGCTCGTTCCAGAACCATCTTCATACAAGTCTTTGTTCTGATAGGTTTGTCCCAATCGACATAATAACCAAAAGAGCAGCTCTGGTCAAATTCAAATTTTTGGCCCTACTTTGCTGGCAACGAGAACGGGCCAGCGATTCTGTCATCAATGCTCACACCTTCAGTCTCGAGTTATTCAACTTCCGACTGCCAACCTTTAGACAATCGTTGTGAGTTTTCAGAAGCCTGTGATGTGCCATCGGAATGGCCAATAACTTTCTTCGTCCTCAGCTAAAATAAAATTTTGTTTTAAGTTAAATAGGTTTAAATTTTGTTTAGTTTAAATTACCCACTTACCGAGCAAACTCAGGTAGAATGTTCTGCCCTATAAATTGATTCGCTTCCGTGAACAGCATCAACGTTGCCGGAACTAAAGCGCTGGTTGATCAATCGAGCAGCCCCCATCCAGCGGAGGAATTCGATGTATAGGTTCAACTCTTTCGTATTTCGCGCCACGCCAGCTGTGTTATGGACTCTTCCGCGGGAGGTCATCACAACTAAATAGTTGGCCGGCACTCACAGGAAGTTTTTGTCAACACCCGTCCAGATGGAATTTCGGAGCGGCCTGGGATGAACGCACCGGGAACACCAAACAGAACCACAGCAATTCCACCCGCACGCACAGATCAGCAATGTTGACATCGTTGGTTGGTGCGAGTTCTGGAACAAGTTAATCAATGGAATTTTATCTTCCTCCAACAAAATTCGCGTAAAAGGAAAACAAAACTTTGATTTTTTCTCGCTTCGAAATTGCGACCGACTGGACGACATGCAGAAAAAAAACGACTGCGGTTTAAGTACAGACTATTAGTTCGAGTCCATGCTAATATAATTGCTCAATTTAGTAGCAAAGGGTTTTTTTTACTCAAATTGAGCAAAAGCCATGACAATTTGGGAAAATGCTAACTGAGCAGTAAAAATTTTTTTTTGCTAACGGAAAGTAACGGCTCATTTTTGCTAAGTGGAGCCTCGAAAGTTTTGTGTGTATACGCGGCCCGATTTTGCTCATTTCAGCGGACCGATTTTGGTATACACACTCTTTCGCGCACCGGGTGGAAGCATATTATTTTTAAATTGTGCATTGCACTGAGAAAACTTTAACAGAAAATATTAAATTAAATTTACTGATCGAATAAATTTTCGGAGTCGATAGTTTTTTCGCTTCAATTTCGGTTATTATCATTTTTATTAATTATTAATTATTATTATGCATAGCGATTGTTGGAGGTTATTCGACGGGTTAACTGCTATCCGTTATGTGACGCCAAAGTCGACATGCTGGTTGAAGATGCCATACAGCAGCAACAGGGCCACGCAGTTTCGAGCGACCAGCAACCGGGTCAGGTTGCGGATGCAGCTAGAACTTAAGTGAATTCTGTGCAGTGTCAGCCGGAATCATCCGAAATTCAGCGGAACTTGCGCGAAATATGCCAGCTGCTGTGGAGTTCCACGATCAAACAGGAGGTTTTCCGCCGCTGGTCCAAGACTTTGGCTTCAGTGAGTCGGAACCGTTTTCCCTGGTGCAGCGCAGCGAGACGCGAGGATTGTATGCGTCATTGCCCCGGTTCAAACTTATCTGCTAAAGATGCTGCTCATGGCCCCGGTCAGACAGTGAAGTTTTTTTTTCTATCTGCTGCCTATACTTTTCCAACCTGTACGGAGGGTAGAAAAAAATTTAAAAAAAATAAATTTTCGCTAAATAAACAGTTTTTTCACTTACCTGCATTGCTTACGTTGTTGTTACTCGATGCTGGTCAATTGCAAGTTCTGCACTGTTCAAAATTATGCTAATTCCGACGACCCACTCGGCTGCGAAGAACAAACCCTGGGCCACCGATTCCGAGGGCCTAAATTTTCACCTCTTTCGACCCAGCACAGAATACTTCCAAAATGGCTCTATATAATTTTCGACACATTTCCGATCCCCCCGCGAACAAAATTCCGTCCGCACGTTCGAACGAATCAAAAGAAAAGCCACAATTGCTTAATTAATCAACAAATTGTTTACCAAAATTACAAAATTTTAATAAACATCGTTTGTTGAACTTAGCCTTAAATGGTAGATTTTTTTCAGTGCATGTTTGCTCTCGCCCCTTTCTAGTGAGCAAATTTGGTGATTTTGTCGGTCCCGACGGCAACGGCCCTATTTTGCTCACCCACATACTAACCCCCGGTGCGGTTTAAAAGTGATCAAACGCGTGAGCATTTTCACTATACTCGCGATTGCTGCGGATGCCCTAATGATAGCAATTCTCGCGTGAGCTTTCATTACGTCGAATGAAACAAAATTTGAAAAACTGAGATATTCACTAAAAAAGCTTCATTATAACATTATCTACCTATGTGATTGATAAAACAATCAATTTAAACCCTTTTAATATGTAAAATTTAAGACTTCCAAAATGACGAATGAAACAAAACCTTGATTGCCAATTTCAATGTTGCTTACGTCCCTTCTTCCAAACCAAAGGACTGAAGCAACTGTCAAATCACATACAAACGGACCGTACCGACTTTTTGGAACCAGAACGTCAGTTCCCCTTTGATTTCAATGGCATTTTGGAACCAAAACGTCAGTGCGGTACTGAAATGTCAGTTCGGCAATTTCCTTCTCTTTCAGCCCCTTGTTCCAAACGGCGAATGTGCAGAGGAAGAAAAACCTAGCACATTCGCTATGGATTCCATGAGCAAACAAGAGTATACAGGTAGAGGTTTTCAGAATATCAACCTGGCAATGAATATTATTTCAGATTCTTCTTTTCAAGCGTTCTTAAATCGATACTCAAGAAGGCTTTCGAACGCTGTAAAATAATGCAGCAAGGAAAAGAAACCGAACAGCAGCAGTACAGCAGCAAACCCAACAACTAACTGCATCAGGCTGAGCGGCAGCAGCCTGCTGCTGTTAGCCACCCAATCACCCGATTCACACTTTTATTACGCATTCACTAATAAATTTACCGCTGCACTCGACAACTCAATAAGTTAACATTCACTATGCCGAGAAAATTGAAAATTTACCGGTAATTGCCTCAGAAACATTTGGGCGTAAGTGCAAATTGAACGAATCAAAAGACGAATGAGACAAATTTCCCCTCCAGCTGGTCGGCAACAGAAAGCTGATCAGCAGCAGCGAGCTGGTTTGACCGATGGCGCACCCGATTCACATATTTCATTATGCATTTACTCACAAATTTACCGCTACACTAGATATTTCACCTATTAAACAGCCACTACGCCGAGAAAATTGAAATTTTCCCATAGTATTTGCATCAGAAACATTTGGGCGTAAGTGCAAGTTGAACGAATCAAAGGACGAAAGAAAAGAGACGAATGAAACAAATTTCCCCTCCAAACGACGAATGTGTTAAGACGTATGAACGATTTATGTTTGAATATGTCGTATGTTCCTATATGATTAAAAAATAGCTCTAAAAATTGCAAAAATTAAATTCATAATGTGGAATATCTGACACAATTAGTGTCCATGAAAATTGCGTATTTTTTGAAGGGTTATCGGCGAAGGAATGAAAATTGGATTTGAAAAACACTCTTCAAATTTCAGAAGCGTTTTTCTCGGTTCGGTGTTTCTGTTTCATTCGACGTAATGAAAGC
The DNA here is from genome assembly GCF_029784155.1 of Uranotaenia lowii. Taxonomy (NCBI): domain Eukaryota; kingdom Metazoa; phylum Arthropoda; class Insecta; order Diptera; family Culicidae; genus Uranotaenia; species Uranotaenia lowii. The sequence continues at coordinate 54,429,844 of NC_073693.1, forward strand.
TCACGCGAGAATTATTGTAATGCCCCTTTAAAATTAATCGCCCGATTTCGTTCAGTGTAGTGTTTGTGAGACATCGATCGCCCTCATCGAAGTTCGATGCCCGCATCTCGAATGACCGGCTCTGTTGTGTTTACAATCGATTGTTTTGAAATTCCTTCTTAAATTTATTATTCAACTGATGAACAAGTGAAATGCGATGTTTGCTTCAGATTCTGTAGAAAACTTCATCGCGACGCGTGTAAAGTAAAAGTGCGGATAAAATAGTGAAGAATTGAGAAATTGAAGCTATGTGTCGTTACCAATTCCAAAATGGCGGAGGTTTAAAAATTTGAACTGAGTTTCCGGTTCGGATCACTTCCGTTGAATCACGAGATTTAAAACGGGAAAACCTGGTAAAGGAAAGCTTGGTAAGTTACATTCAGGATAATCTCAACAATCTATTCCCCGTATGCAATGAAAATCAAACGATATTTGTTTTTTTCTTTTTCGTTTAATCGTATTTTATTGGACTGATTTCACATCGGTACAACTTTTTGTTCATATACCTACCCAACAGGATAAATATTTTCAAAAAAATCTTTGTTTCTCATTTGCTTGTTACTTAAAAAAATCACACCACCTGTTTGTTTGTTTTTCAAAAAAAAAATCGTGTTACAATCGAACGCCGTTAACTGATGGAAATTCCAGCAACCGGTTTGCTCTTTCCTTGATCCTGAAGTTTCTGTATTAATCTTCTATACCTAAGGTTCCGTTCATCCGAAACTTAACCCACTTGGCTTACACAAATGCACTCAAATGATTGTTGGGGGTTCTGATTCATTTTTTCAGATTTAGGTATTAATATTTTTGTTGAGAAATGGTGTGGCTTTTTGTTTGATTTTCAACATTAAACGATATCCGAACGGCATCGGCTAATATTGAACATGTTTGAGCAATATATTAACAGTATGAATTGGTTTTCTGTTGTCTATTGTTATGCTTTCCTGTAGCTAAAATATATGTATAAGCTTGCGATCCGTTTTGACGGTATTATTTCATACTACGAGTACTTAGAGCGCCGAGAAGTTTGCACATCGATAAGACTTTTTAAGTAAATTCGCTACATACATAGTTTTGCATTTTACAATTTTCTCCATTATGCAAAGGATTTTACAGGTAAATCTTTTCCACAACGGGCAGAACAAATCTATCATATGGTTTACTTGTTGCTGTTTTTTTCGCAGACATTTTCTATTGCATATTTTGGAATACGACACGTAAATCATTCATTATAATGACATTTGCAAATACCGTTCACACTTTTCTACGTTCATACAATACATTGCATTCTATCTTTGAAACGACTTAGTCGACAAACCAAAAGGGGAAAATTTTGTACCTTGCGGTTGCAGAATTAATATTTCCGAATATTAGTCGAACATTAACAATAACTTGTCTGCTAGAAAGTAAATTTTGCAGTTGGAAATTATTAAACAAATGCTGAAATTCAAATTTCCACAAGGTCAGACTCTATTTATCTAATCTCTTTCAATTATTTCAACATCTATTAAACGTTTTGTTCGGCATTTCATTTGATTTTTTCTCTCTTTAGGTATCATGATTTGCACTCTGTTGTCACATAACTGTTTATGTGGCTATTTTTTATCTGATTTCTGTTAATGTTTTTTTTTTCTATTTCTTCTTATATAACTGTATTTGGAGTCAATATTGGATTCATATAATTATCATCCGCCATATTTAGCGTAATATAGCAAAGGAAATCTTACAAATATTCGATTGTTTCAAGCTTCGTAAACTATCATTTAAAACTTCAATGGAAAATTTCCATGATTATTTTGTTTTTCGTTTGATGATACCTGTTATAGTAAAAGATAGTTTTCTGTCTTTTACTATTGTAAGATGCTTTTGCTATATTACGTTAGATTGGCTGTTTTACTTTTTCCGCACCCTTTGGCTCTTTGTTGTAAAATTTGAAAATTTTGTTTGTGCACAATAGTTGTACTGCATCTTCGAGTGTTTTGCAGTTTCGCTAACTGAACAATTACAATCCTTTTAAAGAAGAGAGTTATTTCTTAATTTATTGTAATTTTTTTTATTTTATCTTTTTAGACCAATGAACTTTTATTTTGTTATATCGCCAACTAGGTTCTTTGATAAGTTTGCAAATTTATCTTTCATCCACTTTGTCAAAATGCGATGGAACTCAAAAATTCGAAACTGTTGTGTGCTCTCAATTTCAATAAAAGAAAACTATTGTGCACTTGCAAAATATCCTTCAGGTTTATTAGCAATAATTAATCAACTTTTAAGACTTTGTTCGCTACGTAAAATACTTTGTGTGTGTGTTTTTTTTTATTTTCTTTGTTATAAAATCTTCATTTTGATCTACCAACAAACTAATTCTAGCATCGTATTCTCTTGGAGAAGAGAAGTTGTTCAATCAACAAAAAAATAATACTAACCTAAATTATAGTGTAGTATAGTATAATATTATATTATGTCGTCCAATTTTTGGGTTCATACATTCAAATGTTTTTTTCTGTTTAATCAAATATCCACACGCACTCAAAAATTTAGCCTAAAATCTTATGTTGTTTTTTACTTTAGTCCTAAGAGAATCGCACGCTGGAAAAAAATGTTTGATCCACCATGCTACACACCACAACTGCAGCGTAAAATTTCGCTCTGGCATGGAATTGGGAGCCCATCCAGACCCAGGTCCTTACTCGTAATTTACGTGGTGTTTGCACTGGCAGTACAGGTTACGCAACGGCGAATCTGTATAACCCAAACTGGAATAGGGTCGACTCAGTCCGCTGGCACCGAGTGCGGCCGCACTGCCGGCAATCAGTCCGGTAGCCCCGATGGCATTGATACCGCTGAGCGATCCAATGGATCCCAAAAACGATGCCAGAGATAACGTACCGCCGGAACTACTTCCGAGGCTTGATCCCTGAAGAAACACTGGTTGCTGCTGATGGTCACGATTCCGATTGCCAACCGTTGTGGCGCTTGTGTCGTCGCGGTTTTCCTTATCATTGCTAATTGCTATATCGTTAAATATTAAACGTCGACCATCACAGCCTGCGAGTGGGGGAAGTGGATGAGAGTGTCCTTGCTGCTTGGTATGATACGCACCCGATGTAGCGTTTGTAGTGGTTGTACTGATCGAACACCCCAGAAGGGCATTCTCAGATTGGTCATTCTGTCGTCGGGTGTCGACGGTTGGCTTTGTGCGTAGTGACGAAAATGATAGTGATTTTCTGCTAGGAAAAGACGCTGTCTGGTGATCCTCGATAGAAGGACCATCGCAGGAATGGGAAATTTGTGGCGAATACAAACTAGAACAGGAAGGGTCGAACGTACAAGTAGAAGTACAACATGCGCTTGTCGGGTTTTGCGATGCCGGTTGTGGTCCGTCATCGATGATACTGCTAAGACTGCTTCTAGCGATATTTCTAGCGTGACTACTAACTCTAACAGCACTAAAATGATTACGGCGACCGGTGAGACGACGATTATTACCAAGACTGGCCGTAAGCCGTCAGACGGTCAACTTTGGCAAACCGTCACCGTCGGCATCTGCCACCCCCGCTGAAGTTGGGTTGGCCTGGTCCAGCAGAGACCCTAGAATGGAAAATTGGTGTTATTTTTTCTGTTCTTAAATGTTTCGTTTTGTTATGTGAGGTACTAACCAGTTTCAACATCATTTCCGCTACGAGAACTTCTTTGGCGACACAAAAAGGGTGAAGGTGTGGGTGACGATGGTGGATTCTGGAACGAAAAATGAGGAAATTTTTAAAATTGAGGTAAAATTTTGGTAAAAAGTAACAAATATTCAACGTAATATAAACTACCTAAGTAAATTATCCTAAAAGGTAATTTAAAAAATGATTAAATTAATAACCCAGTAGAGAAACCCTTCAGGTGCTAGTTCTACCATGATGATAATTCAACATTCTTCACAACCGGTAGCAATCTCTCGAAATGAGGTAAGACCCTAAACTGTGCTTTGTATTGGAATATCTAGATTGAGATTTTGAGAGCTTAATCAGTCTTGGTAACAAAAATCGTCCACCCTCAAAATGATACGTTGCGTTGCGTTTATTCATTCGGTTGAAATTACCGAATCCGAAGAAGCTCTCGAGTTCAAGAAAACGAGAAGACCGTACCACGCTTGGAGTAGACTGACCATATAAGGGGTACGCTGCATGCGGATGAAAGATAACTCTATCTTCGAGGGGGTATCTTTGTAGGGTCTTTTCCTATGGCTGAAACTTTGGAGATAACACTCGGAACATTCCCGCAGTGGACATCGTAGGGGAAGGACTATTTTAGTGACAGGGAATACCCGCGGAGTATATTCGATTCGAGAAGGATGACGTCCTTGATCGGAAAATATCCGAGTCGTTGCGTAAAGTTATGAGCATGTGGTGTTATAGGCGCGAGTCCAGGTTGAGCGACTTTTGTGGAGTCGTCGAGAGGTGAGGTACGATGCTCCGCTGTAGGTGGCTTCGTTCATGAGTATAACCGTGGAACCCATAGGATTGCCAGCTAACCGGGCAACCGGGGAAAAAATCATGAAAAGTTTTCATTTTTCATACAAAGCTATTGAATTCTAAAGTTTATTCATTTCATTGTAACTGTTTATTTTCTCAGAAGCTTTACATTAACACATTGCTTAGTTACGTACTTCAGGGTGAGTCCAACATCCATGATTTTGAAAATAATAGAGAAGATTCTTGACGAGTACATTAAATCGTAGTAACCCGACATACTCTAAAATAAAATCTAGAAAAGACTCTAGAGACATCGACATCACACACTACAATCGAAACAGCTATGAAAAAATGAGGATGCCACTCGGCATTTGTTGACTGAACTATTTAATGGCAAGATGCCAAATCCGGCCAAAACAGTACGGAACAATCGTGTTTCTTCAGGAAAGGCAGCAGACGTTTATTCAAACACTCTTTCACGTAAATTTCTTGGTTGACAGTCCCGTAAGCTATGAAAATGCTGCTTTTTAAGCCACAGGTACAGATGGCTTGCCAAACCAGATATTTCTTCGCGAACTTTGACAGTTTCATGTGCTTGAAAATATCTGCTACCTTTTCCCTTCCTTTTGCCGTATAAAACTCCTTTCCCGGAAGCTGCTTGTAGTCGGCTTTGACGTAGGTTTCGTCATCCATTACCACGCAGTCTAACTTCGTAAGCATAGTCATGTACAGCCTCCGGGATCGCACTTTGGCCGTCGTATTTTGTTTATCATCGCGATTTGGAGTCACTACCTTCTTGTAAGTCTATAGTCCGGTTCGTTTTTTGGCTCGATGCACGGTTGTAGATACACCCAGCTTATTTGCGGCATCTCGGAGAGAGAAGTTTGGGTTTCGCTTGAAACTACCGGCAACTTTCTTTGTCGTCTCAGCGGCTTCCGGTTTTCGATTTCCCCCCGATCCAGACTTCCTGGCTGTCGACAAACGTTCCCCAAACACTTTAATTACATTTGTAACGGTTGATTTGGCAACTTTTAGCGATTTTGCCAGCTTTGCGTGCGAGTAGCTCAGATTTTCGCGATGCGCGAGCAATATTTTGATAGGACGGCATTTTGACAATTGAAGAGTGAATTCCAAAATCAAAATAGGAGCAACATTCTACACACACAACCACCTTCAAAATGAGGGGTGTTCAGGTTTTTTAAATGCAAAATTGAAAGAAATACGTCAAGTTGATATTGACCAAATTTTGACCGTATCACCCTTTAGCTCTTGATACTATAACCAATAAACACCAGCTTTGTGATCAAACTCGTTCGGTTAATAAATTTTATTGTTGAATCTAAAGTTAAAAGCCGTTTTAATTTTTCACTACTTTTCCTCGGATCCACCCATTTCGTTCTGCCTCATTAACAACAATCACAAGATCTCCCGGTGCTATTTCCTTAGAATCCTGGAACCACTTCGTCCTTCTCGTAAGCGTTGGCAAATATTCCCGGATCCATCGTTTCCAAAACTGGTCCACGGCGTGGTTAAGAAGGTTCCAGTTATTACGATGCGAAGTTCTGTCGTCAATTAACCTTCTCGGGGTCTGAGTAACGCCATTTGAGCTTAACATCAAGAAGTGATTTGGCGTCAAAGCTTCCTGGAGTTCGTGGTCTACCGGAATAAATGTAAGAGGACGTGAGTTCACTATTCCTTCGGCTTCTCTAACTATTGTCCGAAACGTTTCTTCGTCAGGATTCTTTGTCATCTGCATGGCGCTTAGTGCTGCTTTGACGGAGCGCACCATTCTCTCCCATACTCCGCCCATATGTGGCGCTAAGGGAGGGTTGAAGATCCATCTGGTGTCCGTGTTTGTGAAACATTCGGCCAAGTTTCCTGCGTCTATTTCTCGGGACAGCTCGTTGCTAGCGCCCAAAAAATTTGTCCCATTATCGCTGTAAATTTCTTTTGGCGATCCTTTCTGCACTATAAACCGTCTTATTGCCATCTTGCATGATTCTGTATTGAGAGAATGGACGACTTCTAGGTGTACTGCCCGTATCGTCATACAGGTAAATAGTGCGATCCACCTCTTGACGAGAGCTCGTCCAATTTTAATATAAAACGGACCACAGTAATCTAGACCTGTAAAGGAGAAAGGTCTTGAATACGCTTGTAATCTCGCTTCGGGCAATGGTGCCATCCTCGGAATAGCCGGCCTCGCCTTTTTCACCCGACAGTGAGAACATGTTTTCGCCACCTTATTCACTACTGACCTCAGATTCGAAATATGAAATCTTTGTCTAATCTCGTTTACCACCGTTTCTGCGTTGCTGTGCAAAAACCGTCGGTGATACCAATCTACGAGAAGTCTTGTTCCAGCATGGTTGGACGGAAGTATTATGGGATACCTTACATCGAAAGACGCGTACGATGCAGCTACAATGCGACTTTCCAAACGAATTACTCCATGGGCATCCAGACACGGCGATAATCTGAACAATTGGCTACTAGTTGGCAGTTGAACCCTTCTAGTTTTCGTTAACTGCGCTGCCTCAAGCTCTTTAAGTTCCCTCGGATACGCTTCCTGCTGAATCCATCGAAATATAGTGGCTTCCGCTTTGATAAGCTCGTCTTGTGTTAGCGGACCACTTGGTACCTCTCCAGTTCTCTTGACGCGTAGATGATTGTAGTAACGATAAACTTGTCCTATGGCACGCCAAAGCCGCATCCACTTAGAGGAACAATCCCATTCAACCATTCGCAATCCTTTTTCTTCAATGTGTACGAAACATTTCTGCAATTCTTCAGTAGTATCCACTTCCGATACGGCATCCGCCGGCCACGCATCTTCGTTTTCCAAGAGAAATTCCGGACCTCTGAACCATCGACTTTCTGGGGAGAAATTTGGATGTTTACCCCACTTCGTTGCGTCATCGGCTACATTCAGCTTGGACGGTATCCATCTCCAATCCTCTGCACGTGTCGTAGTAAGTATTTCGCCGACCCGGACACCTACAAATTTTGTGTACCTTCGCTGATCTGAGTTGAGCCATGCGAGCACCGTTTTTGAGTCACTCCAGAAAGTAGTTTTGCTGATGATTAAACGATGTGATTCTATAATCGAGTTTTGCATACGCGATCCAATAACGGCTGCTTGCAACTCTAAACGTGGGATGGATAAAACTTTCAAGGGAGCCACTTTGGCTTTACCTGCAACGAGTGAGCATTGAACTCTTCCTCCGATTTTGACGCGCATGTAGGCCACGCATGCGTAAGCGCTATCGCTAGCGTCGCAGAAAATATGCAGCTGTACTTCCTCCAGCTGATCTGTAGTGCAATTCGGAAAATAGCTCCTGTTAATGCGTACATCACCCAGTCTGGCAAAGTAGTTGGCCCACAACTGCCATTTTTCGTTGATTTCTTTCGGGATTTTCTCGTCCCAATCAGTTTTTGCCCGCCAAATATCTTGGATTATAATTTTTCCATGCACTACGAAGAATGACAACAATCCTAAAGGGTCAAATAAGGACATAACAGTTCGTAGCACTTCCCGTTTTGTTGGTCGTAATGGTTCTAATTGCATCGAGGTACGGTAAGTGAAGACATCCAGTTTAGGTTTCCAATACATCCCCAAGACACGTTCCATAGAGTTGCAGTCCAGACTCAGCATTTTTTCCTCCTTCCCGTCGGAAGCGCCGACCCGTTTGAGGAACTCCGTGGAATTTGACAGCCAATTGTGTAGTTGAAACCCTCCTTTTGAGTGCACTAACTTTACTTCCAGCGCCAGCTTAACTGCCAGTTCCACCGTATCCGCGCTGTCTAACCAATCGTCCATATAGTGGCGCGTCCTGATCGCCTCCGCCGCATCGGGATATTCTCGTTCATGTTCAGTTGCGTTGAGGCTCATAACATATTGAGCCGAGCAGGGCGAGCACGTGGATCCAAATGTGGCAACATCCATTATATAAACTTTCGGCAGATCCCGCGCATTCTCCCGCCACAACAACCTCTGGCAGTCGCGATCCTCTCGTCGTATCCTCACTTGGTGGAACATCTCCTTGATGTCGGCACATATGGCTACCGCTCGTTCGCGAAATCCAAAGAGAATTCGAGGCAAGGAGCTCAGAAGGTCAGGCCCTTTCATCAACACCGAGTTCAATGAAATACCGTCCACCTTAGCAGCGGCATCGCAAAATATACGGATTTTGGACGGCTTCTTTGGGTTGATTACTATACCTAAGGGTAAATACCACGTTTTCCTAGGGTCTGCTCTTTGTAACTCTTCGTTCGACGCTTCGTGTATGTAGTTCTTGTCAACGTATTCTTTCATTTGTCGCCGAACACTCTCAGCAACAACTGGATCGCTGGCCATTCGTCTTTCTAGACACTGCAGCCTGCGTTCGGCCATCACCCTGCTGTCCGGAAATTCAAAATGGTCGTATTTGAAAATCAATCCTGTTTCAAACCTATCGGCAATTCTTCTCGTCGTTTGTTGCATGATCTGGTTCGCTCGTTGATTTTCTCGTGATTCCAGATGTTCTGTTGCGGTTATTCCCAGGGAATCAATCCTAAGGTATTGTTCGACCAACTCGTGTAAGGATTTACTCTGCTCACATTCGCACATATGAAAAAATCCAGCTTCGGACGATCCGAATTCCGATGCTCCATAAACCGTCCATCCCAGGCGACATTTTGCTGCTATCGGATCCCCTATTGCTCCTTCTCGAATTTTTTGCGTTGCCGCTACGTACAGATTATCATTACCGATCAGAATCTTCGGTATGGCGTTCTTGTAACTCTGAATCGGTAATCCTTGAAGATGTGGGTACTTTTGAATCAACTCCTGTCCCCGGATGGTCTGCTTGGGCAGGTTTAAACACTTCACCGTCCTAACCTCCTTCAATTTGTAATGTTGTCCTGGATTAGAGTTGCCACATATATCTAATGAGACTCGTTTAGAATTCTTTTCGTTCCGTCGTATATTTGCGGTCCATTGTAGACATAGCGGTGCTTTTTCTCCTTCTACCTCTAGCTGTTTAACGACTTCCTCTTCTACCAGCGTCAACGAAGATCCTTCATCCAAAAATGCAAACACCTCTACAGATCGTCCATTTCCGAACAACGTTACCGGTATGATTCGGAACAACGTCGTATGCTCCGCATGATGATGGTTTGCAACTGCTCCAGTCGCCTTGGGTTCTGATCCGTCATTCGGTTTTTCGTGCAGTGAAGGATGGTGTTTTTGTTTACACTCATCGATCCCACACTGCTTCGCAGCCTTACACGGTCTGCTTCCGTGGCAATTGAGACAGCTACTGCACATATTAAGCTCCCTTACCTTCCTCCACCTATCAGCGACGTTCAGTTCCACGAATTTCGGGCAATTTTTGACTCTATGCTCAGGGTCCCGACAGATAAAGCAAACTGGAATAACGTTTTTCCTTACTCGTTCAACCTCAACCTTCATTTGGTGGTCAGCGATACGATTATTCGAGACGTGGGACATAACAGCACCAGCGGATGTCCTCATATCAACGACTTCTTCTGATTCTGAATCGGATTCCACCTCAGCATGCGCACCGAAGAAATTCTGCTCCCTCATTTTATCCTTTCGTCCGGTTCTCTGAATAGGTTTGGAGCTCATATTGTCACGATTTACCGACACATTGGAAATGCCTTTTACGATGCCGCCCAAATATGTGCAGAAAGTCGGTAAGTCGGCTGTCCCTACTTTTTCAATATACATGCCCCATTCCATTTGAAAATTTGGTGGCAGCTTCTCAACCAATTCAAACAGTAACGTTGGGTTGTTCAGATGTTGATCCGCTAGTGCCAGGTGACAGCATAGATTTTGAACAGCTAACCCGAAGTTGACTAATGTTTCCAGTTTATCGGCTCTTGGGGCAGGCACTTGCTTAGCTTTCTGTAGCAACCTATAGATCAAAATCTCTGGTTTACCATAAAGAGTCTCTAGCGTACTGATGATCGAGGGTACTGCGTCTGGCATCATGAGTCGACTGCATACTGCTTCATAGGCGGAACCTTTTAGACATCGTTGTAGTCTCATAAGATTTTCTGTGTCGTCGAATCCACAGGCTTCTGAAGTCATACGGAAAGTACGAATGAAGAGCGGCCAATCTTCGGGATTCCCGCTAAAAATCGGCAAATCTTTCGTCAATATTTGTCGAGATAATAACTGCTTCTTCGTAGGGCACACTTCAAAACTTATCGGTCCATTCGCACCATTAACACTTCCACCTTCGTCAACACGGGTAGCAGGTGCACCACCAATTGATCCATATTGCGGGTTGCCGTCATACACAGCCGCTGAAGTGCTGGCATTAGCCCATGCCACTTTTGACAAACCGGAAAAGCTTTCCGCGCGATTGGGAGATAACTCCGATGGATAGTTGAAACCTCGCCCATTTGGCGGAACAAAGGAAATATTTTTAAATTGCTCTACAATTTGACTTTCGTCTTTGTTCAATTCTGAGGGACCTATCTTTCGTCCTGATCTGTTTATTTCCATTTGATTGGACCAGCTATTGGCGTGTACAGGAACTTTACTTTGGAAAAACTTTGACAATTCAGAGACCCTATTGTTTGCTGTGTGTGCTAATCTACCTCTCGGTTCAGCTTTATTAGCTAGCTCCTGACTTCTTGGCTCTCGCAAAGTGGATTGGAAACCCAACGGAGGTAGTCCCTTGCGCCACTCTTCTACCTTATTTATCCCACTTTGAGCGGATTTCCTACTCCTGGTTTCACTTACGGCGTCTTCCTCGTCCTCCAGTGCCTGTAGCTTCTTTTTCATAAATTCTTCCTCCAGTTGAAGTTGTCGTCGTTCGAATTGAGCCTCTTTTTCCAGACGTTCCTGCTCGCGTCGCCTTGCATCATCTCGACGTTCGAAATCGAGCTGCTTTTCACGCAGCGTTTTTTCCGCCTCGAGTCGTTGAAGGGTTAACCGAGCTCTGGTTTTAGATGACGTTATCGAATTGTGGGTCAAAGCTCTTGTTGGTACGATCGTCTCTCCCCTAGGAGTAGCAGGCTCGGGTCTCGAATCCATAACCGTAGCCTTTTGGCACGCCGGGCACGTGAAACTACGTTCACTGATGCTTTCTCCAACGCCTACGCACGCATAGTGCCACCAAGTGTCACAGTGATCACATTGGACCATTCCATCGTTGTCCGGTGCAGTACAAGCCGAGCAACTTCCGACCTTACCGTCCGGGAGCACGTTGTCCATTGGTTTTCCTTCCATTTTCAAGAAATTTCTTTTAGTTTGTTGAGGGAGAATTGTGATACGTCTTTTGAGCGTCGAACACCGTCACTTCGTAGTGTATCTTTAGCTAAAAGCTATTAATATTTCGTTATTAATATAGAAATTCAG